>NW_009931927.1:0-7127 GCF_000696875.1 Nestor notabilis
CCCCCGGCCGCCCGGACCGCAGCGTTGGAGATTTCCATTCATCATTGCAGCCGCTGAGAAAACGGAGGCCGTGCGGGAAGCCCACGGAATGAGGGCGTGCAGCACACGCCGGATCCACAAAAGCGCCGGGCCTGCCTCAGCCCCTCACCCTGCCTGTGCTTTGCACCTCATTTATTGACCTCTGAGCATCCCCAAAGCTTCCCTGAGCATTCTACAGGAGCAAGGCCTCCAGCATTCCCTGGTTCTCTCCCAGGAAGGCAGCTGGGCATAGTGCATGACCTGCATCATCACATTTTTCCTAAGAAATCATATCTCCTAAGAAATACCTGCAGCCTGGTTAAGCCACCTTTTATTTTCTATGAACTCAGCCAAGGGTCCATCTGTGAGACATCACCATCACAAAGAGCTCATACAAAGGCTCCCTACGTCCCCTCCAAACACCCTTCGCATCCCCGCCCGGGGGCTTTAAGAACACTAGAGAAAACCATCAGGGTTCTACAGAGCCACAATGTGAATGAGGCCCATAAACTGCATCTCACCATCCATTGTGCATGACAAGCCAGAGTATTTTTAGCCTCCCAGCCCCGCTGCCCTGGCAGAGCCGTAGCAGCTCTTGTGCTCAGAGACCCGCAGACAAAGGCAGCGCCGGGCCGGCTCCTTACGCTGCCCCACTGGGCTGTTTCCTTACGGTTCATTGAGCCTGGAGATGCTTTAGGCAGCAGATTTGGAGAATGAGGAACTGGGAACAGGGCAGAGCTCAGCACTGCAAAGCTGCCTCTGCATTTCAAGGCTCTGAGCCGGGTCCCTGTTGGCATCCATTCCTAGATAATGCAGACTGGAACCTGCCCGGGAGGTGCAGCCTTGCAAACTGGGAGGAGAGGTGGATGCTTGGGATTGCTTGGCAATCCCACGGGAGAGGCCTGAGCCGAGCAGCTCACACCCCCACCAGGGCAGAGAGAGGAACCCGACTAGAGGAGCCTGTCCATGGGGCTCCAGCCCTGGGAGAGGAGCAGCAGATGGGGATAATGGCAGAGAATGTGCGAGAGCAGCAGCGGAGAGAGGAGCAGCAGTTAAGGAAAAGCACAAGTCAACAAACCGCTGCCTTCTGGTGAGGCTGTTACGTGACCAGAGGGAACAAGTACTAATCTGGAAAAAAATACTTGTTTTTCTTTTCTTCTTAGCTTATTTCACAGCCTATTTGCCATTTAGGGCCTTCCTTTGGAGGCAGTCAGAGCTGTTAAATCACTGCTGCCTTTTTGTTTTTATCCTTTTCATAACCATGGCTGGAATAAAGAGATGGCAAGACCTGTTGTGGCTCCAACTTGGGTTTTTCCTGCCCACAGATGCTCTAAACATGGAACACAGCAAACCCCTCACACCTGGGGGTCCTCTCCATCCCTAAGGCCCCCGTTATTCCCTCTGTGGAGCCTCAGTAAGGACAGTGCCAAACAGCAAGACCCAGATTTGCAGGAATCACCTCTGTAAGGTGCCAGATGCTGTTGAGTATCAGGAAGCTAAAGGGCCCAGCTCAAGCCTGGCCCTGCCGGATGGTTCACCCACATCCACCAATGCTGGGGCACGGTGCCAGCTGGAGCCATCCCTAGGGAGCCACCAGGACACCAGGTACCTGCACCAGCTTTGGCCACAATGGAGACAGTGGGATGATAGAGCAGGACCCAGATTTTCAGAATGCATCAGATCCCCTGACCCAGAAAACCCAGAGCAGAACATGCAATACCCGGTGAGGAGCTGACTACATGTCTGGTCCTGAACACACTCAGGCTGCAAAGCCCCCTCCAGCGCTGGGAGAGGAGCAGCAGAGCCATGCTAATGTGCCCTGAAATAATGCTTTTTTAAATAGAATTTACAGTAGATTCCATAGCGAGGTTATGCAACATAATGAGCAAATCTAAAATGCAATTGTCGCTGTGCATTAACAGCAAAACCCTGAGCCTCTATTACACTGACAAACTTATTAAATCCGTGAGCACTGCACCGCATCAGCCAATTACCAAAACAATGCCGGGATCCAGAGAACAACCTGATCTCCATTAGGGGGAAGGAGCGAGGGCAGCGGCCACGCAACCGGGCAGCCCGCAGAGGGGCCTCCTTTCAAGCGTCACATGTGGTGCTATGTCTTTGCTGATGGGTGTTTTGCAGCCACTTCCCCTATTCCGGGAGAGAGAGAGCAAAGAGCCTGCAGCTACATCTGTGTCCAGGACCTTCCCAAAGCGTTCCTGGAGCAGAGCTGTGGCGAGCAGCAAGTGGACATGAAACAGCCAGGATTTAGCCATCACATCAATGCCGCTCTCCAAGGAGCCAACTTTGCTCCATGCCATGGGCAGAGCTGGGTCTGAGCTCATTCCTGGCACATGTTTTCAGGGAAAGACATTTGCTCCAACAGCAGGACAGGGCACACAAAGTCGGGGGGGGGGGGCTCGCCTCCCATTTTGACTCCAGAAAATCCCATCAACACCAATGCTACATCCTTACAAGACATGAAATAAGGTGAGCACAAGCAAAAGCTGTCCATGCAAACACCTACCCGAAGTGTGCCTTCACCTCGGTGAAGTGATTTGACACAGCACTAATTATGCAAATTAATCATGAGTAAATCAGGTCCCTGTTTGTTTGTTTATGTTGCAGGTTGCACAGCACAGGTGGGAGGAGGCATCAGAGCAGAGCCACTCTCTGGGCTGAGGTGAAACGTTTGTAGCGTGTGGCATGACCAGAGCTCCCCACATGCTCTGTTCAGATTAAATCCTGAATTGATTTGCTGGTATCAGACCGCTCATAGGTCTTGGTGTGTCACAGCAGCTAATGAAGCATGCCAGGGACACATTTATAACCCGCTATTAGCTGCTTCCATCAGGAAGGTGTTTTCTTTTCTGCCCTCTTTACTCCAAGGTTCTAAAAGCTTAAAAAAAAAACCCAACAAAAAAACCAACCCACAAAACACCAACCAATCAAAAAAAAAAAAAAACAAAACAAAAAAAAAAAACCCAAAACCAAAAAAACCAACAACCCCAAACACCAAAAAAACCAAGCCCCAGAATTCACCAGCAGCAAGCATTTCTACTGAAAGTCGAGCACTTGTGTGAGTTCCATGCATCTTTGCCACCTGGCTCTCAAATGGCCACAGCAAATACCTGGACAAGTCACTCAAATCCCACTGATTTTCCCAGCTTGCCCAAAGCAGGTTGCTCCCCTTCCCCAGACCATCACCCTTCAGGCAGAGCAGCTCTCACACCCTCTGAACAAAGCTGTACCAGCACTACCTACAAAATCTGCCTCCAACAGCATCCCAGAGCCAAGCCACTGGGAACCAGACTGGAGAGGAAGGGTCCCATGGCCCTCCTTCCCATCAATGCAGATAGAGCCAGGATCCTGCTCCAAAGCCCCAGCACAGAGCAGGGAAGCAGCAGTGGGAACAGAAATGCAGCAGCAGCCAAGGGGCTGCTCTCCTCAGTGCACGTGCTGCAGGACAGCAGAGCTTCAGATGGGAGAGGAGTTCCCCCTCGCTCCAAATGCGGCACTTCAGGATCACGGAGACAACTCTATCGGGGGAACAAGAGCTAATTAAATTTACTGGGATCACTGAAGAGGAAATTATTTAATATTCTGAGTGGAATTTAATATCTGAAAGCACAAATGGTCTTGTTTCATCAGAGATCTGTTTCTTCCCAACACTCGACCACTGTCCGCAGCCGGCCCTGATGCCGAGCGACGGGGAGGGATGGGCAGGGCCCTGCCTGCAAGGAACCGCACTGCCGAGCCAGAGAGAAACAAACAGCAGGGGAGCAGAGCATCACTGGAGCCTCGTGCATCCCCAGGTGCTCCCAGTGGAGCAGCAGCTCCACAATCCAGAGGAGAGCAGCCTCCTGAAGGGCTCTGCTGCACCAGCAACCCCACAGCCACTGGAGCAGAGCCCAGGGATGCACCAGCCTTACAGTGGAGACCCTCTGGTCCCGTTTCTTTCTGCCCTGGTGATGTCTCTTTCTCTCACACACACATGAAAGTGATCAGAAGTAGCAATAATTTTCTTCTGTATTTATGCCACCAATACCTTGAGCTAATTCCTGTAACTGCCAGCATGGAAGCACTAATACCTCTGCAAAAGACAAAGCAATTATTTCTAAACATAGCTCCCTTTCCTTGCATTGTCACCATCCAAATCACCAAAGCCCTGGCCTGTTGTCAGCATCTTTGTCTAACAGGGGGAACAAAGATACTTCAGCATACCCAGTGGCATCAGGCAAACAAAGAGCACCCATAGCCTCGGGCAAAGTCAAAGTGGGAGTGACACAAGCCAGTGCCTGGAGGCATCACCGAGGGACAACCTGGATGGTTGTGCTGTCCTTAGCCGAAGAGGGCTGAGGCTCTTCAGTGCCTTGGCCAGGAGAGCCCTGGAGGTGCCTGTGTTCAGAGAAGGGATGAGGGAAAGGCCGAGCAGAGAGGCTGGGAGCTGGTTCTCCCAGAGGCCCCAGCACATCAGCTCCTGCTCAGGACCCAACTCCTCTGGTGCTGCAGAGACACCCCCTGCTCTCCCCCAGGGGACAGGAACATGCCACCTCTTGATGCAGACACAGGCACATTAGTGGTGCTCCCAGTGTCTAGATGGAGACACAGTGTCTACCTCGGGACCCTCCGCAGCTCTAGTCCTTATTATGCTATGGGTCTGCTCTCAAGAAATTAAACTGAGCCATAAAATGACACGTAAAGTGATATAAGGAATGTAAGAAGCAGAGAGAATGTAAATGGTGGCATCAGCTTATGTACAGCACTTGCTGTGCACCCGGCGTTCCCCACTGCAGCAGCGCAGCCCCAGGAAGGGAAGGTCCCACACCACTGACATGGGGCCACAGCTCCTATACATGGGGGTCCCTGCCCCAGCCAGGGGTGCCCACCCTGTGGAGCCATGAGGGGTTCAGGGCTCTTGGACAAGATGCACCCCCAGCCCTGCAGATTCCTCCAGGTTTGCACAAAGCCCCCAGCCCCGCTCCCGCACAACAAAGGACATGGGGAGGGAGAAGCAGCCGCAGAATTACTGCGCAGACACAGGCTCCCCACCACGGGCTGAGCTGGTACCTGGAGGCAGCAGCACACCTGGGTGACCTACATATCCACCACTGATGGAATATTTAGCAGTCTTTTTTCAATGGATTGTGCATGGAAAACCTCTGGGCTCTTGCATGCAGAGAGAGGTGCATAACAGAGCCTGCATCTCAAGAGACTGGCCCTGCTGCCTGGCCTTGGCTGTCCGAGAGGTTTAGGGGAGCAGATGGAGACAGGAACAGTTGCTAAACCACTGCACTTGGCTGGATGCTTATCAGCACCTGCAATGCTCAGAGCTCCCAAAGCTGGGGCCCACCATGCAAAGGACTCACAGCCCTGGGTAGGGTACCAGGATCTTGCTTTGGCTGCTTCCCAAACCCAGAGGGAACTGTGAGGGACATCCCTGGCATCACCCACTGCCTGGAGCTGCCCAGGCACCTCCATCCTCATGGGACAGCATCGGGGATGCTCCAGAGCCACCGGTACCATGGTCCAGCTCCTGACAGCAGGATGCAGTGAAGCCAGCAGCTGCAGTATTCCTGCAGCCCCATCCCAGCTCCTGAGGTGGGACAGCAGCCACCCTGGGAGGGGACTTGCTCTGGAACATCCCACAGGTGAGGGAGGGAGGCCAGAGTCCCACAGACTGCCCCGAAAACTGCTTTCGGAACATTTCATATCCAACCTAGAGT
Source organism: Nestor notabilis (assembly GCF_000696875.1). Classification (NCBI taxonomy): domain Eukaryota; kingdom Metazoa; phylum Chordata; class Aves; order Psittaciformes; family Psittacidae; genus Nestor; species Nestor notabilis. Next base: position 5,745 of record NW_009931927.1, read on the forward strand.
AGTACCACCAGTAATTAACAGCTAAGTTTTAATTAAACATTGATTAGCAACTAATTACTCTAATGATTAGTCACCTGAAGGAGACAAAGCAAAATACTGGGGCTGCCAAGATAGGAGCAGGAGAAGGCAAATGATGAAAGATGAGAGGCAGCTCAAATTCCTCCCCTGCTTCCCTCTGGGCCGAATGTTCCCTCACACACTGGTGTGTTACAAATGAAGCCTTTGACGTGAATTTTCCTAATTGCAGCAAGCCTGATGGAGCCTCAGGTGAGGGATGTGGAGGAGATGGATTTTCCTCATCTTCCCCATCAGATCTCAGGCTGTTAACGCAGCTGAAGAGCCTTTCCCTGCTAGAGAAAACTCCCTGTCACTGTAATGAGGTTGGGGGGGACTTTGTGCTTTTGGTCCTGCAGCATCCTGATGGGAATGCTGCATGTGGGCAGTACAGGGGCAGCAGCAGTGCTTCCCCTGCCTTTGACAGCCTCGGCCCATCACACACCACCATGAAGTTCACTCAGGTCCCACCAGTCACAAACCTGGTTCCTTAACTCCTGCCCAGTGGAGGGTCTCCCATCACTGCTCCCCCTCCTGATGCAGCTGAGCCTGAGCAGTGCTCTTTCACACTGAGCTTATGGGAGGACAAAGATGGGCCTCGGCTCTGGTTCCCAACCTCCTCTCAAGAGATCCTGGCCAGCAGGACCCGAGCAGGAATCCCTGAGGGTGACAGGAAGGGTTAAACACCATCCCCTCACCCCAGGCCTCCCTGAATCCACTCACAGAGCTGCAGGTGTATCAATTGCTTCACACATCTCATCAGACTTGGATCAGTACCAATCAGTGGGGTTAGGTCAGGGAGAGAGGCAGCTCAGTGGATACTGATACCTTCCTCCTCCTCTCACCGACAGCACCCACGGGGACCCCCAGCAGCTTCCCCAACACAGCTGTATCCTGAGCATCCTTGGGCCTCTTTGCAAAGGGGCTTCTCGATCCCCTCAGAGAGGTAGAGAGGCAGAGACCAGCAGCAGCCTTCACCCCCAGAGGGATGGGGCTATGTTGGGCTTGACCATCCTAACTGGGAACACCGGGAGAGGACCAGACATGCCAGGAAGAGCCCCACTGCCCACATGCCCCCCAGTCTGTCCTGTCCACACTCGCCCGGATGATCCCAGGTCACACACAAGCTTCATCCCACTGGATGCACGAGATCTGCCAGCAACAGGGAGACAGCAGCTCTGGCTGCGGCTGTTTCATGCTTCTCTACAAAGCAATCTGCTGCTTGGGCTTCTCTGTTCTTCCCTCTTATGCAACTGCACAAAATACAGAGAGGGAAAAAAAAAATCCCCTGGATGCTAATTTATCTGAGAAGCTCAAGCAGGTTTGCAC
>NW_009931927.1:7158-8573 GCF_000696875.1 Nestor notabilis
GCATTTCCAGCAGAAAAAAAACAAAAGGGAACAGCCATGTCTGAAACACTGCCTCAGAAACCTCCCCACCCTCATTCCCAGGGACTCCTGCCCTTCAAGCTCTCCACAGGGACCCCTGCATCCTGCCTCCATCCCTCTCTGCCTGCACCCTGGCTCTGCAGTCAGGGCAGGATCAACCTCCGCTCATTGACTCAGAGAAGCAAACCGGGGTCGGTGGGATCATGCATCAAACCAACCACCCTGGGGCTTCAGGTGCTTCCAAGGTGGCAATCCCAAGGGATTACAGGGGACTCCAGCAGCTGGACCTGACCTCAGCACCAGGCTGCCCACATCAGCCCAAGCACTTGATGGAGCTCACCCACCAGTGACCTCAGGCAGGGCAGGAAAGCTAGGAGCAGAGAGCTGGTCCATATCCCCCAACCACTGAACCTGCACTCTTCCTCCCACCTGGGGAGCCCATCAGCAGTACCCATTTGCTCTCCTTCAGTGGGGACCTTTGGCAGTCATAGGTTTAGTGGTGCAAAACACAGTTTAACAGCAGCCGAGGCTGGGGGGGATTGATTTCTTGCTTTAAGTGCAGCTAATCTAATAGATAATTTACTTAAATTGATAGGGCAGAGAAATTACATTTCTATATTCTCCAAATAGATTCTAGTGTGCCTGGTGACCCAAGCAAGCTGGAGCGCGGGGCTGGGGCCCTGACATGCCTTGGAAGAGCTGCCTCAAGCACCTTGTAATATTTTTCAATTCATTACCACCATTTTAGCAAACAACCAGTATAGATTTTTCTGTTACAACAGCTCTTAACATGTTAGTTGTGTGTATGCTGGTACCTGCCTAAATGCTCACAGGAAAGCTTTCCCTCCAGAACACTGACCCACCAAAACCAGCCTGTTGGGAAGGGGCTGGGGATCCCCCAGACCACGTCCTGACACAAATGGGGATTCGCAGCCCTGCATCCATCCTGCTGGAAAGCCCGTTCCAGCCAGGGGCTGCAATCAGAGCATGTCTGGGGATGGCTCAACAGCTCACATGCCAGAGCATCACCCTGCAGCCAAGTGAGGGGAACACACTTGGGCTGCAAATGTTGCTCTTATGCCTTTGGGAATCATCTTTAGTGCTCTCTGAGCTGTCTGGCTGTGCTGGAGCACACGGACTTCCCACAACAGGCTCCAGCAAAAACCTGAGGGTTTTTGCAGCACCAGGAAGAAACACTCAGGATAAGCAGGGAAGAGTGGGCTCGGGGGCACCCCGTGCCCCCTGGCAGGGCAGAGACCCGTGGGCTGCAAAGCCAGCACCCATGGGGACAGCACCGACACAGACATAGCTTTAGTCTCACATCCCAGCTCTCCCTCCCTGTGATAGCTCCAGTAAAGAGTAAATCACTGTTGTTCTGTACCCTACTCTTCTGATCC
>NW_009931927.1:8598-14191 GCF_000696875.1 Nestor notabilis
AATGTCACCAGGCAGAGGGATGCATCCTTCAGGCAGAGAGCCCCAAGAGGGGGATCCATCCTTCTGGATCCCCCAGGGAGCCCTGTAAGGGGTATCTGGGACCCCAATAAGAGATAATAAACACAAAGGAGGGCAGTGGCAGGCACAGGAGGAGCAACAGAGGGTTAAGCTCTTGGTGGATGCCCCTCAGTGGCTCTGCTGGGTGGGAAGAGCAGCTGCCCTGCCTGGGCTGTGGCACCGCCAGTGCTCCCACAGCCTTGGCCATTGGCTTCCAGTAAGAGCCAGCCCTGAGCCAGATTTTCAGGCGCTGCTGCTCAGTGTCTTGTGCCTGCTGCAGGAATCCCAACACTGCACTGTGCAGATTTGATTACACAATAAGGGACATCAGAAATGCAACTTGTTGCCTATTTCCCAGAGTAATTAATTTCATCGGTATTGAGCAAATGACATAATTTGAGGATTTCTGGGTTACAGATTAAGTAAAGACCAGATGAGAGCATCCTCTGTGTTCAGAGATTAATTAGCAGCACGAGGTGAGGGAGCTCTCTCCTCACAGGGCTGCTTTGCTGGTGCATTTTCAATCCATGTGCCCACCACTGCATCACCCTGCCACGGAGCAGCAGCGATCCACCAGACACAGGAGCCCCAGGCATGACTCATTCCCACACCAGGACATAGGGGGTGCCAGCGAATAAAGCCAGACTTTGAGGCTTCCTTGAGGATTCCCAGTCCCCTGCCTGGCATAGCTGATCCTCCATCCTTACCTCTCACAAGTGGCAACTCTCAGAGAATATAAACCCAAATCTCAAGCTCACTTACAAACGTTGCCAGGCAGACTGCCACTGCACATAGAGGATAGACATAAACTGAAGGGATGGGGGATGAGGATGGGGATCACTGCAGGTACCTGCACGCATCACACCATCACCAGGCTGCTCTTGCCTTGAAGCCTTTCTCAGCAGAGCAGGGCTAAGATCTCAGCTGTGCCAGCAGCATCTCTGGGAGCAATGAGGATAGCAGGGGAGCAGCAGAGCTTCAGGAAGCTGGGCGCTCCTTCATCCCAATCCCCAGCACCCTGCCAGGGCATTGCAGTCACCTTTGCTTTTTGTAACCATGCCGGTGGGGTTGGCACTGCAGCCTCCTGCTGCTGCCCCAGGGAACCATCCTGCCCCTCTCCTGAGGCACAGGCTCAGGTTTTCCACACACACACCTGAGCCTCTCTGAAAATCATCTAAGTGGGGTCAGACAAACAGGGCTCTGTGCATGTATTCATGAGCCAGGCATTTTATTTAATGCGCCTTGTGATGCAGGATCAAAGATCCAGAGCAGCACCTAATTAATTATTTTCCTCCTCTTCTGTACCATCCCCTGGTTGAGCACAGAGTCCCAGCCTGTAAAAGCCTCCCTTTCAATGACTCTGCGTAATGAGATGGATTTGGACTCCAGCAAATTTGTTCAGTTTTATGGAGTATTATATGAAAATGCTGTGAAATTAAGTTCTGTCTTTGCTATCGTGCCGTGGCCATCAGAGCGCTTTTATGTATGGCACTGAGACTAAAAGATGGGAAAGTGAGTCCTTGCTGCAGTAATGTGGCAAACGGGGAGAGGGAGGAGCTGTGCAATGAAGATGACATGGTGAAGGGTTAGACTGGGGGAGATAATGAAGGAAACAAGAAAGTGATGCAGATGAAGAGAGTTGCAAGCTAAAAGCCTGGAACTGAAGCAGCAGCCATGAGGCTCCAGTGACGGGCAGTGTGGAGATGGCTTCCTTCTCTTCATTTTCCCCTCTACAAAGTGCTCCAGCAGCCCAGGACAAGGGAGGCAAATGCCACAGTCAAGGGGACACTGACAGCCCCCCTGAGGGAAGGTCAACCCAAGGATATTTCCAGTGTAAACCCTTCCCTCTGGGAAGCATTGCGCCTCTCAGCACCAGGAAAGGTGCCATTCTGTCTCAGAGCTAGCTCCCCTCACTGCCTGCCAATCCCTTCTTGTTCTTCCCCTCTCATCTCTTCCCAGCCCCAACCTCTCTCTGCTTCCTCCTTACACCAGCCCTGCTCCCCTGCATTTACCCCAGAGTGATCTGTGCTTTCCCTCAGCAACTTTATAACCCATTTCCTTGCCTGCCAGCAATTAAGTAGATGCTTCACTTCCAATCCCATGGCCCATAAACACTGGGAAAAGAAAATGTTATAAAGAAAACAATCCAGTCTGCACACAGACGCATGCACGAGTGTACAGACAAACAGAGGGACAAATGTGAGGACTGGCTGAAGCTGGGAAAGATGACCAAGCCGTTCCCTTTGCACAGAGGCTGGAGATCCCCTCCATGCACCCGTTGCAGCCTCCAGCTGCATAGGCAGAGGGGAGAGAGCTCTATAATGCATGAAGGTGTGAGCTGCATCCATGAACCCCTGCAGCCCATCAACCCATGCCCAGGGGCAGCTCCCACTGCTGCTGCCCCACTGCTCACCTCGCAGCACTCCAGCACTCACAGGAAAACGCAAAAACTAACCCAAAACAAGAGGCAGCAGTACACCCTATACGATGTATGGGAATTTTTGGTGCCTGACATCCCTCAAGCATCCCAGGACCAGCACTGATAAATCACAGCTTTCAGATTGCCAGGAACATCTTCACATTCCCAGGCTGGCTGACGCATCAGATCATGGCACCAGCCCCAGCACCAACATAGAGCCCCAGCCACTGATGAGAGCTGCTCCCACAGCGAGAGGCCACCAGGAACAGGGAAACTCAGCAGACACTTTCTGATTTCCATGACAACTGTAATGGGGTGTTTGCTGGTTTGGGAGCACCAGGGAGCACAGGAACACGCTTGGTAGGCAGAGAGCAAGATCATCCACCCCAAGCAGGCAGCAATGCCCCCAGTGCAGGTCTCTGCTGGTCCCACACCAGCAGGCAGGAGCCTCCTCTCACAGGGCTGCCTAACCCAGGAGGCAGGACTGAGCTGGGGAGGGTGGACCTGGCAGCTTCCTGCTCCATGGTGGCCCAAGGAGCTGCTGCCCATCATCACCCACCATGGGATGTACCCTGTGCACCAAGCAAAGGGTCCAGGGGAACCTGGGGTGCCAGGACAGAGAGAAACAGGAGCACTGCATGCAGCTGGGGCAGGAAAGGGACAGAAACAGATCTGAGCAATGCCTCCAGGGCTGCATGGCTGCAGAGGAGCCACACAGGTTGCAGCATCCTGCACTGCTACCCAAGGAGCATCAGTGGAGGCAAACACAGCATGCCTAAAACAAGCTCTTTTCCCATCCCCAGAGGAGCTTCAGCAAAAACTAAGGTGAAACCAGCAACCAGTTAGCAAGAGAGCACAAAATCCAGGTGATTACTCGAAAGCTTTGGACATGGCTGCGAATCCCACAGCCACCAACAGCATCCCCACACTAGGAAGGTAAAAAATAAAATAAAAACAAATCAAGATGTGGACAGAATTAGGTTGGCCGTAGGTGAAAAATGGCTCAATTATTTTTAGTGCGAGAACCACAGAAGGACACTTCCCTGTTCCCAGTCCACAACCTCTCAGTAACGGGAGAGGCCTGGCAGAGAGAAAAAAGCTCCAAGCTCCAGGAAGAGCAACAGCCGGAGCCCCAGTGCCCTGCACGCATCTGTATGTGCAGCACAAGCTGGGAACAGAGCACTGCCCAGGACAACCCCACTGCTTCAGGAGGGACCCCATGGGAGGTGTGGGAGTGGATCCTTGCCCCCTGGGAAGGGCAGAGCCAGTGCTTCCAAGTGCCCGGTTCCTCAGGGATGGCCTCTACTCTGGACAGTGATGCCCTGTTCCTGTGCTAATGCTGGCTCCTTCCCCAGCTCAGACCTCAGAGTAACAGCCTACAGGAGCAGAGGATTTGGAGGAAGAAATGGGGATCTGTCATGTTGGAATCAAGAAATCCAGAGCCTGGAGAGGCACTGAGCTGGACTGAGCTGTGAGGGGGGTACATGGGCTTTGGAAAAGCTCAGAGCAGGATCCAGCCCAGTGCTCTCTGGGGACAGGCTGGAGGGCAGAGATAACGGCTCCCAAGCCTCTCCTCTCTCCTTTTACACAGGCATCTTTTAAAAGAACCAGTGCATAAATCCAAAAAAAGTTAGCAGGAGGCCCTGCCTCCTCCCCAGCAAACTTGGGAACATGCTGTCATCAAGAAAAATGATGCTGGCAAGAGAGAAATCCGCTGGGGTTGCTGGCAATTTCCCAGGCTCCAGCCCCAATGAGTGTTTATCAATAATTCCAGGATCTGCCTGTCACAGCCACTGACGGGAGCGCGGGCAGGGAGGTGTCAGCACAGCCACGGGCAGAGGGGGGACGGAGAACAGGGAAATCAATTACCAGCTCCTCAGGAGCAGGGATTTGCCAGCATTACAGGGCAAGTCTGTTCGCTTGGCTGTAACAGGGAACACTGAAACCAGCCACGGTGACACCAGGGCACATCCCAAACCCAAGCTGGCTGACACCATGGACCACTGAGCCCCTGCAGGCCTTGGGGTGGCAATAAGGCTACTCTAAAGACGAAAGGACAGAGCAGCAGCCGCTGCCCATGGCACCTAATCTCTGCTGATGCACCCATCTTCCATGAGGTGTCTAATTGCTTCTGCACCAGGTGCTGAGGGCCCCTGAGCTGCTGAGCTCCACAGTGTAATGAAGCATTGCATGAAAAGAGCAGCACCTTTTTCCTCATTTACATTTTAAACCTGTTGTTGAGTTGTTTCATTTGATGCCACCCATTTATGAGAAATAGTGAAGATCCATTTCCCTCGTGCCACTCCTGAATTTAGAGAACTCTTCCCTGCATCACCTTTACAGTCTCCTTTCTAACCAAGAGAGTGCTAATTTATTAGTTTCCTCTCAGACAGAAGCTGTTCTGTGCCTTTGATCAGCCTTGTCATCTTTTTCTTTACCTTTCTAGTTCAACCACCTCTTTTTTGTGATTGGGCAACCAAAGCCCCACTTAGCATTTGCACTGCGACACGTCGCACCCCGGCAGCACTGCTGCTGCCTCTGCTTCAGTCCCTTTCCCAATAACTACTAACAAGCAATTTGCCTTATTTGACTGACACTGGGCACTGAGATGGCATTTTCATGGAGCTACCCACAGTGACCATGAGGTGTCTTTTTCCAACTAGGGAATATCACACTAAAGGTCTGCTTCATGTTTTGGAGTGAAGGATGTTCTCATCTAATCATTGGATTTGGCGATGTTCATCTGCCATTTTGCCACCCAGCCACCTACACTGTGAGGTTCTCCCACCGCCCTGTCCCATCAGCTTTAGGTTTAAGCTGCTCCAGTTATTTCTGATAAAAGCCAGCCATCAGCACTAGTGCTGGCAGACGGGATACCAGACTCATAGCTCCCAAGCCAGCTCTCCTAGGCATGGGACACAAATTCAGGCCCTCCTTCCAATGTGCCTGGTTCTTTAGAGGCAGTGGGATCCTGGGGGCTCAGATCATGTGAGAATGATGACACATGTATACGGGAACAGGGTCCTTTGGTTGTTTTTTCTGCAATGGTGATGTTTTTTTTCGTAGAATCACAGAACCATAGAACAGTTTGGGTTAGAAGAGACCTTAAAGTTCATC
>NW_009931928.1:0-2177 GCF_000696875.1 Nestor notabilis
CACATCCATGGGTCCCCCTCCCTGTGCCAAGGACAGCGCTGCCGAAACAGACTCCCTGCTCTGGCAGTAAGTGTGGGGATGAGCATCCCCCGGGGCAGGGCTATGGCACTCGTGGGCTGTCCCCAAGCCCTGTCTCTGTCCCCAGCTGTCCCCGGGAGCAGTTGAAGTCCCTGCCGCGGGCAGAGCTGGAGGGGCGTCTGGAGAGCACCCTCATCATCATCGAAGCCCTGTCGCTCCAGCTGCGTGGCTGGCAGGAGCCACAGCGAGTGCTGCCTGGCGTGGGGCCGGCCCAGCAGAGGGATGCGCTCACGCAGACCGATGTCACCCACCCCAAAGGGGTAAGAGTCCTCACTGGGGCAATGCCACCCTGCTCTCTGCAGCGTTGGTGCTGCCGGTGGGACCGTGGCTTCAACTGTGCCACGGCCCAGAGGGGTGGAAGTAAAGCGCACAGCATCATGCGCCCTGCGCCGCTCCAGCCGCGTTATCTCACCTGGCTCAACCCGCTGAGCTTGCGGGATTTGATCCCTTTGTGCAGGGAAGCGTCCCTGGCACATGCTGGGGGCAGGATGGGAGGGTCATGGCTAACCACTGGATGCCAGGGTGGAGCGGGGCTGGTGCAAAGCCCCCTCTGCTCTGCCATGATGCCCTTAGGAGGAGGAGATCTACCACAACCTCTACCTTGAGCTGCGGAGGAGGACGGATGCTCTGCAGCGGCAGCGGGGAGCGGAGCAGGACCTGCAGCGGGAGCTGAAGATGGCTGTCGAGGGCATGGTGCGTGCTGGATGGGTGCTGTGCCGTGAGCGCACCGGGTCTCAGCCAGGCACGGTGTGTGTCCCTGTGCCAGCACCGGGAGCACTGCATGAGCACCAGTGTCCTTGTCCCTTCCCCAGGGTGCCTGGAGCAGGCAGCGCCTCCAGCTCCACGGCCTTGTAGAAGCCTCTTTCCAGAGCCTGCAGGAGGAGCAGAGAGCACTCGCCCAGGAGGTGAGACCCCTGCAGCCGGGTTGGATCCCTTCCCCATGGGGCTGGGAATCGCTGGTGTTGGTGGCACATAGAGCAGACATCGGCTATGCCCATCACTGTCTCCTCTCGCAGCGGGAGCAGGCGAGGGCCCTGGTGTCCCGGTGCCAGGCCCTGCTGGGAAGAGTTCCCAGCAAGCTGCAGAGCTGCCTGGAGGAGCGGGATGCCATGAGGCAGCGAGCAGACGAAGCCCTCCAAGCCAAGGAGGAGGTAGGGTGCTACCTAGTGCTGGCTGACCCCAGCTGTGGGGGGATTTGGGGTGCCCCATGGGGAAGAGCATCCCAAAGCAAGCCCAGAGAGCACCGTGTCTCTGCAGGCATCCCATCAGCTGGAGGAGACCTCGGTGGCCCTGCAGGACACGGTGGCTAAGCTGGAGCAGTTGACGGTGGCCAACTCGCGCCTCAGCGCAGGTAGGGGTGGTGATGTGGGGCTGGAGCTGCCCCCGTGTCCCCTCCAACACTGACAGCTCTGCCCCTTGCAGACCACAGCTCCCTGATGACCAGTCTGGCCAACGTGGAGCAGGAGCGGGATGCGCGGCAGCAGGAGCGGGATGCGCTGCAGCAGGAGAATGAGAAGCAGCAGGAGGAGATGGCCTGGTGGGTCCGAGCCCTGGGGCAGGGCACTGGATGGGGGGGGTGTCCCACAGACACCTCCTGCCACCCCTGATCCCATCCCATCCCTGCAGGCTGGCGCGGGAGCGGGAAGTGCTGCAGCGGGAACGCAACGGGCTGTGCCAGGAGCTGCGGGAGGCAACTGAGTGCCGGGAGGTAGGAGCTGCCTGACCCTGCCCACACCATCACGCGCTGCCAGCTCCCATCATGTCCTCACGGGAATGCTGGAGTCTGGCCAGGAGCAGGATTAGCCCTTCCATAGCAGGGGGATGAGGGCGGTTGGCATCCTGCACGTAGCACAGCTCTTCATGCTGCAGCAGTGATTCCCAGAATGGGGGGGGGCAGGCAGCTCTCCAGGATAGTTTTCCCCTGGATGCAGATGTGGTGGTGTCCCCACAACCTGTCCTATGTCCCTGCTGGTCTCCAGGGGTTGGTCTGCTGGGGTAAAGCTGCTCCTGATCGCAAAGACCACCCTGAGGAATAGGAGGGACTGTGCCAATGGGTCCCCTCATTCATGGCTGTGTCCCCCCCCATCCTCTCACAATTC
>NW_009931928.1:2282-2589 GCF_000696875.1 Nestor notabilis
CCCCCCCAGCCCCTGGGTTACTGACCCTGCTGGACACCTCTGCATGACCCCCTCTATTTTGGGGAATCGAGCCCCTCTCGCAGGGTTGGGGACCCAAAGTGGGACATGACTCTTGTCATTGCTGCCCCAGCACAGCATGGTTGTCCAGGCGGGTGGAAAGGGCTGTAGGGAAGCCTGATACACCCGGTCTTGGGGGGAAACTACCTAAATCTGTGTGGTTTGCACCACCCCTGGGTCATGGTGGGAGGCAGGCATGGGAGACATCCCCATCCCACACTGAAGAGGAGTAATGCTGCTGCCCCTGCGG
>NW_009931928.1:2727-2976 GCF_000696875.1 Nestor notabilis
GAGCTCACTGAGTGCCTCAGGGCTGCTCTGCAGGAGGAGGTGGGACCCCTGCCTTGGGGGTGGCCTGAGGAGGAAGCAGACACTCCATGCTTCGAGCCCTCCATTGCCATGGCAGAGCTGTCACAAACTGCTCTGCTCTTCCTCCCCTCTGAAGGATGATGATGATGCTGCCCCATCAAAAAGCAGAGCGTGGACCCCAGTCCCACGGACGCCAGGCTGGCAGACCCCGTACCGCGCCCGGACCCCTGC
>NW_009931929.1:0-3371 GCF_000696875.1 Nestor notabilis
ACTGCTGTAGCTGAACCCAGGACAGTACCTTTGCAACAACTCTGCCTCATGATTGGTATAGCTGCATAGAAGGACATGTCTGAAGCATGTGGCAGGAATGAAGGAAAAGAAGAAAAATAAAGAGAAGATGGAAAGTTACTGAGAAATTCATCCTTCAGTGTGTTTCATAATTTGGAAGAACCAAGAAGGCATACTGTGGGGTTTCTTTTCATTCTTTTTTACTGCTCCCAGAATAACCTGGAATACAGAGAAAACTCTTGTGCAAAGTGTCCCAAAGCAACACAGCTCATTTCTAAAGAGAAGTAAAACCACAAATGCAGTTTCTTATTTCTGATCTAGTTTAACCTGTGTTATCACCTTACTTACATTTTCTTCTTCCATTGTTTTGCTGTATCTATACCAAGGATTTAAAACCATCAGTGAGACTACATTCTCATTACTTCTTTGCCTGTTGATTTGAAATTTGAAACATTTTTTTTTTTTTTTTTTTAGCAGACTGTGGAGCTCATGGGCAGATTTTGAGAGCACAGGGGTTCATTTCTTGTGCAGCACACATCCATGTAGACAACATTAACGAAGTGGAGTTTGAGTCAAAAAGTCAGTAAAACACTAAAGGAATACGTTGAATTCTTGGAAAAAAAGGCTTTAAAGAGATCACGGATTAACATGACTGTAGCATCACAAACTACTGAATGAGACTTCTAAAATGTGCTTTCCTTCAACTTCTGGTGCAGTTGTTTTGCTGGGGACAGTGGATTCTACATCAAGAAGAATACTTGAAATGAAAGTCTGTTGCTAAAGCTAGCTCATGAACTTATCCTAGATGGTTGCCAAATAAGACTGGTTTTATGTTCCTTGTGCTTGTGTGTCTGCCAGTGGAAGTGCTGTTGAACTGTCATGAGATGAACTTCTAAAATTCATAAAGAAGTTTCAGAGAGTTCTTTCATTTCGCTCCTTGATTCATAAGGCCATATAACATGAAAACTCTTTTGCGGTACACAGTATTTTTCCCATTCACATATCTATAACCTTATAGCTAACATCCTAAAACTCAACCAGCATTTATTGACACAAAATGCAATTTTTTTAGAGATTTTTATCCTTTTCTAGAATTTCTAGTAAAAGAATAAAAATGGTTCATCCACTTGATTCAGAGTGCTGAACAACTTTTTTGGTGGTCTGCTCTGTATCATCAAGATATTTGCTAGATAATGTATCATATTTCCATATCAACTGGGTAAATATTATCTGTCCATTCTCTGCTGGTATGAAACAAGTTAAAATTATAAAGCTAATATAAACAGTATTTCATAAGTTTAACTTATTTGAGAAAAGCTGAGTCTGTGTGCCAGCCTAGACCCAGACAAATCTTTCAACCTGGTAGTTCAGGGATTACGTGTAAATGATGTTGGACATTCTGCTGTTGTGGTTACAGAAATAAATTTTCCAGCAATGTAAATCTGCATTAGTCTTTCATACTCCTGTATTTAGCTCATCAGACCCTCCTAGCGGCAGCTGCAGCTGTGAAGAAAATAGAATGCCTTAGGAAATTAAAATCAGATCCCTGATTCAAAGGAAGCTGTTGCCATCCATCTGTGTTGAAATATCTGAAGGGATGGTGAACCTAACTAGTGGTTTATCTGTTGTCTAGGTGGGATGGAGTTATTTCTCCTCTTAACATCCTGTATGATGCTGTGTTTTGTACTTGTGAATAAAACCATGAAGGTAACACATCAGTGTTTTGGCTTTGATGAGAAGTGCTTGCACAATACTGAAGATTTATCTTTTTCCTGTTTTTCCTACAGACCAAGTAGGCTGAGGATGGGCAAAACATGAAGCTAGAGGATCAATTCTTAGAAGGTATTTGGATTATTCCTGAAGCCTGTAAAGAACTGACAACAAAAGACAACATACAGCCTCTACTTGGTTTGTGACATAGATGGCTTCAGGTAAGACATTTAATCTATCATTCTAGCATTTGGTTGTAAAAATCGGCATGCTTTTCATCTATAAACACAGGACATTATTTAAGACTATTAAATAGGTGATCCAAGCATACAGTTGTCCTTTTAATTATAATTTAGCTTGATGATATATGGAATTGCAGTGAACCTCTCCCAGGTTTTTATGTTTGTGAATAAGGAGTCTTAACAAGCTTGACTTGGAAGAGGAGGTGCTTGTAGAAATGGATCTCTACCTGTGTCTGAAGAAGGAATTCAGTTCTGAGTTGCTATTTTATTGTACTTCATGGAAAGTTCAGAGCTGCTAAGACAATTTATGATACAAGTTTCTTTTCTCTGAGAATTCCTTGGTTCCTGCTTTGTTCTATAGGTTTGCCTACATGCACTGTCTTTCTCCCTCATTCAGATCAGAACAGAGGCAGTAAAACCAGCTTACATTTTGGTGTAAGCTAAATCAACCTCAGCCTTCCCCAGGCTTACCCCAGCAGTGAGGAAGGATCTCTGGCTCCGTGACAAATTTTCTTCTAGAGCTTTGCAGTGATGGTTTTGACTTGTGGTGTATGATTCTGCATGGTAGTACTTACCTGGTTCAATCTGGATGGACTTCAGCACGTAAGAGTGGAAAAATTGATGGGCATTATCTTCACAAAAAAATTTCAGTGGAATTCTTTAAAAGAAGCCGCTCCAAACAGTATCACTTGAAAAATTGAGTTCTCTGTATTTAGTTCTTTAATGCATTTGGCTTCATTGCTAAGGCTAATTTCAAACGGGTGGAGATACCAGAAAAGACATTGGAGCAATAACACTAAAAAGCAACAGAGCAGTCCATAGCTGGAAATTGCTGTGGAAATGCTGTTTTGGACAAAACCCAATATTTGTCCTTCTCACTGCTACATGTCAGAGATAATGGAAGAACTATTAGGAAGAACTGAACTTTTTCAAATTTTGTAGTTTTAAAAGTCCATTAACTACATGTTTGGGTTCTCTTATTTCACTATGATGTCTTGTAACACCACCACCACCTATCCCCACCCCCACCTATACCATCCAGTATGTTCTATTTGTAACTAAAATCTCTGCGAGATTTTTATCTCTGTGATATTTCAGTTAACTTGAGATTAAAAGTATTTAAATATCTAAAGTATTTGTTAATATTAATGTTTATGATGCATAGTAGTAGTTTAATGGTTACTTACTAAATTATTGTGAAGATTGATTTTTTTTGCTTTTACTGTAGTAGTCAAAACCAGATCAGAATTCTAAGGAGGAATTCTTTATTCATTCTCCTTCCAGTTTCAGTAGGATTTCTGGAAAGCCTACTAAAGCAGAGAGAGTTCCATATTTAAAAAATAAGTTAATATTAACTCCCTTAAATTTAAATATTAATTTAAATTAGTAACCCTAACAAAG
>NW_009931930.1:0-224 GCF_000696875.1 Nestor notabilis
TTCCCTGTCCCCCATACACTCCCAGCTTCCAGCCCATGTATGTGCATCCTCTAGCCCCACATCTCCTGGCCACCCCAAGCAGCACCCCTTTCAGCCCTGCCCCCGTGCCCAGCCTGAGCCCTGGCCCCATACACCTTCCTGCAATGCTGAGTGCCCCATCCCTGCTGCGCCTCCAGCCCTGCCCCATGGTGAGACTCTGCCCCACACCTCTCCCCCTCCTGGGG
>NW_009931930.1:526-836 GCF_000696875.1 Nestor notabilis
CCCTTGTGGCTGCCACCATCATCTACTTCAAGGTGCACAGGCTGGACTGGCCTCCACTGCCTGTGGGAACAGCTCCCTTGGCCCCACACCCAGGTGCCCAGCTTGGCTCTGCCCCCAAGCCTCACACAGACCCTGCTCTCTGCAGCCCCAGTGTAAGATTGCAGACCCCATCAGCACCCTCTTCTTCTCAGTCTTCGTCCTTGGCTCCACCTTCACCATCCTCAGGGATGTCTTTAGAGTCCTCATGGAAGGTGAGCAGTGGGTGAGGAGGGTGCAGGACCAGGGGCACAAGGGAGGGTGCAGGAGCTCA
>NW_009931931.1:0-980 GCF_000696875.1 Nestor notabilis
CCCTACCTGCTCCTTCCGCCGCCGTTCCCGCCCGGCCGCCTCTGCAGAGAAACTGCTGCCTTCAGGGCTTTTAAAAGTGGCGTTGAGGGAGTGAAATCAAGCAGAGCTGTTTTGTTCAGGAAGTTATCATAGAGAGGTCCCGCTTAGTGATCTGATTTGCATTAACGTAAACGAGTTCTCTGTTTGATTTAGAGACATAAACTTGAGAATGTCCCTCCCTCCCCCATCTTCCTTTTTCCAAAAAGCCTTCAGCTTTGGGGGGGGGTAGTTGGTACTGTTATGTATTAATGTTACACAAGAGGTGAGGCCATGTGGTTTAGTTTAGGGCTATTCATCCATGAATTTTGGTATCCTTGGGGAAGGGAACCCAGCCTGCATGGTGCAGGGTTAGATGCCACACTGGGTGGTTTTGCTGCTTACCTACAAAATCCCCGTGTTGGTGTGGGCATGCCTGATTTCTGGAGTCTGCTGAACTCCTGGCATGGGTAGGTTCTCCCTCACCCATGTGGGCAGGCTGAAGCTGCATGTTCTTCCCGGGGTAAAGAAAGGGGATGGAGGACATTTAGGCAATAATAGTTAAATGCTTTATAGTGCTGCTGCAGTTACTCCTGTACCTTCTCATTGCCTGTATGATAATGAGGTTCAGGGTGAAACCTAGCTAGGTCTGGTGTGTCTGGAGGAGATGGGAGGGAGTTATATTTTCCTTATGATAATTGTGACCCATGTCTCTTCTTTCCCCGTCTCCTACAAACACACCAGGCTTCAGTGACCGAAGCGAGCAGATTGTTTCACGTGGGGTAGCGTCAGCATTTGAAGCTGGTAAGTGCTAGTTCCCGCACATCTCTTTGTTCAGCCAGACTCCTCGCTCGCCGTGCCACGCGTGCCGGTGGCGAGTGTCGGTACCAGCCCCCCGTCCTTCCCCCCTTATCCCCGCGCACCGGCGGCCCCGGAGGGAGGGCGGAGGAGGTGAGGGTGGGGGG
>NW_009931932.1:0-548 GCF_000696875.1 Nestor notabilis
CCAGCTCACCACGCTGCCCACCTCTGCCAGCTCCTGCTTGCGCCAGGGCCACCAGGGATGCCCAGCACGGAGACCACAGTTAAACCAGCATCAGATGAGATGGACACCGGCCCTAGGAAGCCTGGCACTGCCACAGCCCCACCACCAGCCACCAAGGAGCCCAGCTCAGCCCGGTCCCAACACCAGCTTCAGTCATTGCCACCCCAACGCCACCCGTTTTCACTCTTTTAGCTGCTTGCCCCATTAGCAACCGGGGCGCATGGTCCGAGGTGATAATGTCACCAAAAGAATGCCAAGGGGAACAAACGGCCACACCACGACCAGGATGGGACATCCCTGAGCCACACCGAGAGGAGCCCGCGCTGCTGGTACAAGGCTCTGCGCAACCCCGCAAGGAGAGACATCGAGGGGGAAAGTTCTGCTCCCTCGTCCCCATCACCAGCATGGCCCACCCGGTGCTCCCCCAGCACAACCTGCTGCGCCGCCACCACCACCACCACCACCAGGGCTCATGCAAAGACCCCAGTGCCAGAGAGCTGATGGCAAAC
>NW_009931932.1:770-1518 GCF_000696875.1 Nestor notabilis
AGGCTGCAGTGGGCAGGGGGTCCCTATGCCCGTGGCTCCCAGCTGGTCATGGAGCCTGAAGAGTGGTTTTGGGGGTCCCCATGCAGGGTGAGCAGGAGAGCAGGGGCTGTGGGCTGTGGGGTGCTGTGGGACATGGGGTGGTGCAGGAGGGATGGGGAACACCGGGGTGGTGAGGGTGGGATGTGGGACGCTGGGGAGGTGCGGGTGGGATGTGGGATATCAGGAGGTTGCGGGTGGGATGTGGGACACTGGGTGGTGTGAGTGGGATGTGGGACATGGGATGGTGGGTTGGGGGTCACCGGGTGGGATGTGGGGCACTGGGGATATCCCAGCAGCAGAGCCATGGGCCACGCAGTGCTACAGCAGCGCTGGCGAGGGTGTGAGTGGAAGGGGCCGATGACATGCGTGTGTACACGCATCTGCACACGCACGCACTGCATGCACACACGCATGCACACGCCTGCATGCACACGCCCTCGCACACGCCTGAACATGACAAACATGCCATGGCAAAGGAGGGGGAGGCCGAGCAGAAAGAAAAGACTCGATACACACGTTAAAGGCAAAGAAAGAAATCCATGGAGAGCACGAAGCGAGCGGTGAACTACCTGGTCCGTAACGCGGCTCGTCGGCACTGCTAGGGGAGAGCCTGTGATAGCCAAAGGAACTGAAAAGAGTCTGATGGGAATGTGGTGGTGGAGGTGGAGGTGGAGGCAGGGGATGGAACGGATGGGGCGGGGCGTCACCG
>NW_009931932.1:1546-2009 GCF_000696875.1 Nestor notabilis
ACTGTTGTGGGATTGTTACAGTCTCCCATGAACCTGATAATAAAACATAACAAGAGACAAAATGAAAAGAATCAAAATAATAGAGACACGCTCAGCGCCACCAGAAAAAAAGAAATAAAATAAAGGAACAAAAAAAGAAAGGAAGAAGAAAAGAAAAAAAATAGCAGCAAACAAAAGAAGCCACCAAACGGACGTGGAGAAGCCAGAACCGAGACGGAACCGATGCGGAGCCAAGGAGCAACAGCGGGAGCTCAGCACAGGGCCCAGCCCGGCACAGGGTATGGCCCACGGCACATCCCACTGACCCACCGTGGTTCCCCAGTGTGGGGCACGGACCCTGGAGGCAGTGGCAGCGTATGGGGCTCATGAAGGCATCCCGGGAAGAGGGGGGCTGCAGTGCCGGCATCCCCGCTGCCCACCCAGCCAAGCACTGCTGCAGCCACCCCACTGCACCCCACGCTGC
>NW_009931933.1:0-4319 GCF_000696875.1 Nestor notabilis
AGCCCCGCCTCCCATGGAGGCCTCCCAGGATGCCCCGTTGGCTCTCGGCGCGGAAGTGCTGGGCTCTCGGCGCGGCGACCATCACTCAGAGGAGTGTCAATGTTAGTAAAGGCCCGGGGGCGTAGGACGCCGCCTTTCCCCCGGCACCGGTCTCACTTCTGCTTCTTGTGCTTCGCTTTTCCCGAGCTGTTCCTTTAGTATCGTGGAACAGGCTGGTGATATCGGAGGTGTGACCCGAGACCACTCGAGCTGCCAGGGAGCTCCCAGCAGTTTGGCTGGTTTGGCCTGTAAACTACATTTTAGATTTTATAACTATTCCTGCATTCAGATTTATTTTTTTTTTTCTCCTGTCAGGATTAATGATGTTCAGAAATTCCAGTTCCTGGATCTTATCTTTTTGGTTTGTATCTTATGGTTTCAGCCTCATTATGAGTCTCATTCATAGGCTCAACAAACCAGACTCATTCCCCAACGCACAGCCTGGTGAATCCCACTGGAAATCCAGTACATGCCTTAAATTGGAGCCACAAGGCCAACAACATTCAAGTCCAGCCTCTGAAATCCCACAGGATTTCCACAGTTGATGTGACGGCACTCTGGAGACAGAGGACCCATGTGTACTCTTTGAGAGGCATCACAGGAATGCTCTTGGGCTGTCACATGGGGGACTGCCATAATGTTGTCAGTCAGGCTCTGCATTTTGGGGCACTGTGATGAGATTCCTCTCCTTCCTACACACACAAAGCACAGCAGAACAGCCTGTATGGGTAACTCAGGGGTCAGGACAGAGGCAGGGCAATGCTCTGGTACAGTCGCTAGTCTGGAGCTTAGGCACTCTAAGCCATCAGACAGCCATGTGGTCTGGCCTGGAAAATCCTGTGTTTCTGCAGAAATGAATGGAGTATAAGTTAACCTCTCCTAAATGTTCTAAGTTGCACTGAAGTGTTGTGGTGACAGGGGCGCTGTGCAGTTCTAATGGAGTTACTAGTGAGACAGCAGAACAACGAGTCAGGTTTTTACATCACTTCACCACCTTCTGCTTTCACACATAACAACTACTTTTACTTCCACTAAATGTTTTTTCTTCTCCCTTTAGTAGCTATAATTCTCAATGAACTTAAGACGTAGGAAGTTATCTCTATTCTGACTTTTCTTCAAATCCCTCAGGCAGCTCAGAAGCCATCTACGTTAACTCTGATGACAAGTTTGGTCACCTCAACCAGTCAAGAGCCTCCCATACTAATATGACTACAGCTAAATCAGTGGAGGGCAGCAAGAGAAGGGCTCTCCTTTCTCAAGAGGCCAATAAGAGTAGAAGGGAGTAGCTCACAGGAGAAGGAGAGAGGATATTACATCATAGCCACCCTCAGGCCATGTTAATAATGATTAATCAATAAATCAAACAGAAAACACCTGCTTTGCATTTCGTCACTCTCTTTTGTTTCATATGTGAGATCCAGTATTCAAAATCAATCACTCCTAAAAAAGATCTTATTTGCTTCAATACAAGGTAGTGCTTTCTTATTCTTTACATAGGAAAATGCCCTAAAAGTCTACCTATGCTAAGGGAGTTGATGACCTCACTTGGAGTATTGTGTACAGTTCTGGTGTCCTCAACATAAAAAGGACATGCAGCTGCTGGAGCAAGTCCAGAGGAGGGCCATGAGGATGATAAGAGGGCTGGAGCACCTCCTGTATGAAGACAGGCTGAGAGAGTTGGGGCTGTTCAGCCTGGAGAAGAGAAGCTGCGTGGAGACCTCATAGCAGCCTTCCCATAGGGGGCCTACAAGGATGCCGGGGAGGGACTCTTTGTTAGGGATTGTAGTGGTAGGACAAGGGGTAATGGCTTTAAACCTAAACAGGGGAACTTTAGGTTAGATCTAAGGAAGAAGTTCTTCAGAGTGAGGGTGGTGAGGCACTGGAATAGGTTGCCCAAGGAAGTTGTGAATGCTCCAACCCTGGCAGTGTTCAAGGCCAGATTGGACAGAGCCTTGGGTGACATAGTTTAGTGTGTGGTGTCCCTGCTCATGGCAGGGGGGTTGGAACTAGATGATCTTAAAGTCCTTTCCAACCCTAATGATTCTATGATTGCATTAGAGCTCATGCCCATGTCCTGAAGAGGTTGAAGACAGTTGTCTTGCTGAATACAGGTGGTACATCACTCCTTCACAAAGCAGCAGCTTCACAGCACTTGCAGGAGCTTGGCAGGACTCAGGGCCTGTCAGCAATACCAGCATCCAGCAAATCACCTCTCTATCACTTTGTGCAGTGACTTAACAGCTGAGGTTTCACAGGAGGAGCCATGCAAGGGTACGAGTGGTGAAAAGCAGCTGGCTAACTAAGCACTGGGTAACAGAGGTAGTGCCTCCGAGGTAGGCAGCAAAAGGAGAGACAAGTTGTTGGAAAATGTGGTGGAGGGCACCTTATTCCCCAGGTCAAAGCTTTACCACACAAGCCCAAAGAAAACCAGGGTCATCTCTATACAAAGATACAGTATATATTTGGGTAATTGTCTTAGTTTTCAAGGTAGGAACCTAATTACTCAGTGTTTAGATAATAAATAAATAAATGCATAAATACATAAATAAATTTAGTAAAATAAATAAATTTAGTAAGATGTGTCACTTATGTGGCATGTCTGTTGTTTTGCTTTCTGTTGGGCAAAGATGAAAAAGGAAGAGAACTATTACTACATACCATCATGTTCTTATCTCATAGGAACAATTTGGGTTTCCAAGTTAACACTCAGTTACTAATTTGAGAGCGCTTTCCAATTGAAATGTTTAAGAACACTGAAGTTAAATTTTGTTAGCTGGCAGAGCATTAAAAAGTTATACAAAATACATTTATTAACCTCAAATTGTATGGTTATTTCTCTTCCCTGCACATCCCCAGCATTTGACTAGGGAAGCCTAATTTGCAGAATGGCTGTACAGTTAATAAGTAACTGCAGATTATGTAAGCTACCGCTGTGATTGCTTACCTCCTGCAGAACTGGATATGAGTGTATGCTATCAAAGCATAGCTTGTGCATTTCCTCCCTTCTCACACTTGATGTTGCCCCAGTTTCTTCTTTCACCTAAGGATGGCTAAATTCTTTTATCTACGGTAAGGTAATGTCTCTAATTATGAAACTCGTTACTTAGTTTGTGGCCAGCATATTAATCCTAAGCAGACACTGTGGCTCAGCGTTGTAAGGGAAAATACATTTGGGATGCATACAGAGGTGCTGTCTCAGTGACAAAAATAACCAAATATGTCTTTTGGCTTCAAAGTTGACGTAGCCCAGGGAACAGCTGTGACACAAACAGGAAGCAGTGACAAGCTGTCAGAGACACTCCCACTAATGATCACCAACTGCTCTTGCTTTGTGTATTATTTCAGAGTCCTGAAGGAGGAAAGGGTCTGAAAGAGGAACAGTTCACTCTTCTTGGGAAACAGCCAAGAACTGTTTATTTATAAAATCTAAACTGCTCTGAAGCTAGAAGTGGCAGATAGCACAAACATCTATATGTCAGGATCACACGGTTTCAGCTAAATGAGGGAGGCATCATTTAAAGTTTCCTGTACCTACAAACTGTCTTGTAAAGACATAATGTCATAAATAGCCTTTAGGTCTCGCTGAACTTGTATATAAATTTCATCTGGCAAAAGGCCTGAGAGAGTAAGTGAATGTGCTCATTATCTGCTCTGCTTTTAACTGCTGGCACTGACTGAAAGTCACCCTGGCAGGAGAGGGCAGGAGCTGCCAGGAGACCTGGTTTTAGTTTGAGTAGAAGTCCCACAGGGAGAGAGAGTTCCAGAGAAATCCAAAGCCGTTGCTGCCGGAGGTGCTTACAAACAGGAAAAGACAGTGACATGGCAAAGCAACAGGCTGCTAGGCACAGGGCCTGGTAAGGTTCCTCCTGTGGGAGAAGACAGCCCTGGGTGTCCTTTTATCCTGCTTTACAGGTCCTCACTTTGAATCTAGCCACAGAGCTCCTCTGTAGGGAGGAATGGCCAAAAGGCACTTCTAAACCCTGCTATGCTCCTGGCTGTCTTTGGAATTTACTCTGTGTTAAGGACTGGGGAGGCTTTTGGCAGTGCAGATGCTTTGCAGGGAAAACACTGCTGTGCC
Organism: Nestor notabilis; assembly: GCF_000696875.1. Taxonomy (NCBI): domain Eukaryota; kingdom Metazoa; phylum Chordata; class Aves; order Psittaciformes; family Psittacidae; genus Nestor; species Nestor notabilis. The sequence continues at coordinate 4,118 of NW_009931933.1, forward strand.
AGCCCTGGCCCCTGGGGCTCCTTCTGGCACTGACCAATCTTTGAAAATGAATGTTAGAAACAACAGTACTATTTGTTCATCTCTACATTGCAATCAGTGTCTTGCTTCCAAGGGGTGATAACAATACAGCAGGGTGCACACATTACATCTGATGTGGTAAAGGTGACATGCTGCTTAATTCACACTAGGTGCACTTTGGCAT
>NW_009931933.1:4350-9892 GCF_000696875.1 Nestor notabilis
CTCTAGGAGCTCTCTGCTCAATGCCCCTGTCCCACGATGCACCCTTCTTCCAGGGGCAATGCCTCTGTGAACCAGCTTTTCTCCTCCTGGCCAGTGATTTGGCTCTAAGGAGCTGCCTTTCAAATTCTGCCATCAAAATTACTAGGAAGAGTGGAGATAATTTGCCTGATTCACAGGTTGGTTTCCTCGCTTCACATACTGTTCGATCACTACGGACAGAGATGGTTACTTTGTGAAGGCCAGTCCATGGGTACTCAAGTCAGTCTGAGTTTTTCTCTGGGCTAAATGAGAGATGCAGATGACCATTTATTGCTTTTGGTAAGGGCAGACCTGAGCAAGATTATGGCTTTTGACAGGGATTTAAAAACCAGAAATCTCTGGAGAAATATTTTATGTTTTACATCTTTCTCCTTATCAAAGCTAAAAACACAATCTAGTGTACTGAGTGGTCAGTACCAGATCTTAGCAAAGTATAAACTGGAGTTGTCAGGAAAAATTTAATAAAATCAGCTCTCTTCCTCCCAAAACTTAAATATAAACCAGACATTTAAATTAGCCTTTTGGAGAAAAACTGTAGGATTGGGGAATTAAAAGAATGTCTAAACAGGAGGTCTTGTACGGGAATATACATTTCAGGTATTTTTATTATTCTGCAACATATACTATCAGACATACAAAGAATTCAAAATATTTTCCTACATTATGGGAGCAAACAGTGGAAAAAGTGGCATTTACTATCACTAACTTCCATGTAGTTTTGGGGTGTTTTTCCCTTCAATTCAAAATGAAACCAGATTCTGAAATGTCAAAATCCTTTGCAAAATGGGAACTTCTGTCTGCACAGCTTTTTTTAAGCCCTTTATAGGCAAAAAGAAAGCTGCTTAGTATGTTCGTATGCCAAGTAAAGATAACCTTTTTGTGCTCTCCACCAAACCAGAAAAACAAGTAAATGACCTTTCAAGCCACTCAGTTTACAACTGCCTCCTCCCAGTACAATTAACATTGGGATATCCTGAAGGTGGGATAATTAGAAAAGCACGGTTTGTATGAAAGCCATTCTTGCAATACCGGTAATACTTTTGCATCTTGGCCAAATACAACCTTTCAGTTCCTTTCTGCAAGGTATCCAAAGGAAAGCATTCTTCTGTATTTATATCCCTCCTCCCATTTCTCTGCCCTTACTGCTTATTTTGAAGTACAGACTGCATTCTGTTATTCAGACATATGGGAAAATTGTCAACTTTTTCTTTTACCTATGGGGTGTCCCTTTCCACTAAAGTGCAATAGGAACATACACAGGTCGCTTATATTCCATTTAGGAAACTGTGGCTAATATCTTTTCTCCAGACTTTTATGGCAATCAGTGTTACTACTGCTACCAAGAAAGCTGTTGGCATTTGTGAGATAAAAACTAGCACACGACTATGGTCAGTATAAGAATAAAGCAGTGTTAATACTACATTTTTCTCTACTTTTCTCTGGAAGTGGGTTTTGTTTCATTAAACAAACAAAACCCCAAACCTAAGCTTCTTTAGTCAGGCATAGCTTGTAATGACGTAAAACTGAAGCACCCCAATCCTTTTGTCCATACCATCTAAAGTCCTAACCTGATAACTCAGAATTAATTCAATAGAGAAGAATGAAGTGATTGAGGTAGATGGGACTATTTTGCTGTCTCCTCATTCCTGTCAGCTCGAATATCTCCATGCTTAATTTTCTTATACATGACTCGCAAGACAATTGCTTTAGTGTAAGCTCTCTGTTCTGATCTGCTTTCTGCTTTACCATGGTGTTTGTAACTGTTCTGGTATCTGATTCCTATTAAAATATGCCTCAGTCCCTCCCTTATCATATAATTACCTCCATTGATCACATCTGCAAACATGGAGAAATGAAAAACACCAATAGTCTACCTGCCTCTTTCAATCCATTTACTCCTCGGCAGTTGCTTATGTAGCCATTTTTGCACTTCCACTCAGCTCTACAGGAAATTTAAGAAGAGTAGAAATAAGAGCAAAGTAACAAGAGAAACTCTGCCATTTCCTGCTGGAAGCAGAATTAAATTCTTCAAGATAAGTTCCTCAGAATAGATGTTCTTTTGTAATGACAGATGGTCTATATATTGTTTTACAGATTCCATTTATAATAATACAGCTTGGTTGTGTTTGTTGGGTTTTTTTAATTCTGCATTCTCAGTATGTTCTTGCTCATTTTTCTGTAAGCATATGGCTGACAGTATGAAAGATGATCTGTGTCTCTAACCAGGGAACCTCCATCCTAGCTGCAGGGGTCACTGATTCCTGATCTCTCCCTGGAGTAGATCCTACCCAACAGATACCACTGTTGCTATAAATGCTTTTTTTACAGATCTTGAATGGCACAAGGTGATTTTCCAGTCCCACTCTCCCTCTGGAAAGCCTTGGGGAGAGTCAGACTAGCATACTGTCAGCACCACTGGTTTCATTTTTCTGAATGGAACCAGGGACTGATAGGCAACTCACGGGGTTGAAATAAATTACGTTATTCCTAAAGGTCTCCTGCAGTCATAACGATACCTATCTTGATGTAGGAGGCCTGGAGGCAGTTTTACTGCCCCTCCCTTCCCATATTCCACGTGCTGTAGGTTTTGTTCTTCATAAGTACCCTTTAGTACTTGGGTACCATCCTGCTCTGGATGAGGACAAGACTGTGCTGGCTCAGCGGTCTTGTCTGAAGTGACTGACTCATGATTCTCTCTAGCTTTCTGGCAAGCTAGATGTGATGAAAATACCAGTCTGGAAACCATGTAGTCATATTAGTGTGGCATTGTGTCAGCACTAAAATTTCTCACCAACAGGCAGGACATACTGGCTAACTCGGCTAGATAGCTTCTAGACCACAGCTGGCTTGCCTCCAGCCCTTTCTTAGTGTGGCCACAGCAGGGCTCTACCTGTCTACTCCCATGCATGCAGGCAGCGCCTTTGCAGCCTCTTTCTTTTTTGACTCTTTTGGACAATTATTTTGTCTGCCAAAGCTTCATAGCAGGTTATACTTGGATTGCACCCAGTTTTGATATGAATTGCTTATACAATATCACAGCTGCTCCCTGTTGGGAAAACAAAGCATGTAAAACTAACAAAGACAAGTGAAAGCTGTGATTATATCAGTCCTGAGAATCCTACTACTTGTGTGGAATGAAGTCTAAGTAAACATCAATTTTGATATAGTAAAATACTATTTAATAACTTATTATTATGTAAAGAAGTTATGAACTTTTCTGATCCACTAAGACAAAGAGATTACTCAGTGGCAAAACAGATTAGCCTTTCCATCTGTGCAATTATGAATCATAAAACAGACTTTTGCAATTTACTGGAAAGAAAATAAATACATAATCAACTAAAGGATGCAATGGCCTGCATTCAAACCTCTGCTTAGCCAGCATCACCTATTCAGCAAAGGAAAGCCTATGCTGACATCCACTGACTTCGAAGTGGTTTGCTACATCAGGAGTTGAGGAGTTAAGAGCACCACTCTTGTTCAGTGGAAGCAGAATTTAACTGTCAACCAGGAAATTAGATTATCTTTCCTGAGAGAAGCGTCAGCAGAAGCACACGTAAGCATCTGTCAGCTCATACATCTTTATTTCTGTTTGGTTTTGCAGACAAGAACACGCCCCTTTCTATTTCCTCTAGCATGAACATTGCCAGAGGCTCAGAAATCCAAGCTGCTGCCACGCTTGCTACCCAACACAACCATTTGCTGGACTGTATCCTTCATTTGCATTTCCTTCTAGAAAGGAACTGGCAAAACGTCTTTTCTATTATTTTTGGTGAGGCTCTAGATTACATACGGGTTTTTTGTTTGTTTGTTTGTTTGTTTGTTTGTTGTGTTGTTTTTATTAAGCATTTACGCCTGGCTGCAGACCTCCTTTTACCTCTGATGATGAATAAAGGATGGACGCTTGGCCCTCCTTAAACGCTCTACATTAGCAGGCTGTTCTGCAACCAGCAGCACAAGCTCCTGCTGCTCCTGCACTCTGCATTCTTACTTACTTGATGGCTTCTGGCAACTGTAACTGCTGGTGATCAGCACTGGCACAGCGGAGAGCAGCTGTGCCAAGCCTGGCAGCCAGCAGGTTTCAGTGATGTTACAGGAAGGGATTATGCAGGACCTTTATTTTAATGGGAGATGTAGTTTCTACTTTAAAGTAGGAAAAATATCACGGGTTTCTGTGGCTGTGTGGCTTGTACTTTTTGCAAGTTGCTTGTAACTGAAGATAGAAAGATGCTCAAGCAATGTTAAATTCTTTAAGGAACTTAAGAAGAGCCAGGCCAACCTCAGTTTAAAAAATAGAAGGATCCTACATGATTGTGATAATTGTTATGATCTAATCACGTATACAAACAAGTACGCTGTGATGGCTCTGACTTTTTCTGTTGTAAAGAGACAAATCTTCATTTTTCTCTGTGTGTGTGCCAGTCAGAATAGACAGTGCCTGGGGGGTGTCTTCCCATACGGGTGCGAAAGGGCAGCCACCTGATTCGGGAAATCACTGTAGGTGGAGGAGTGTTCCCTGACTGGGTTTGTTTTTGCTAAATGGTTGTTGCAGCAGAAACAACAAACATTAGCCTACACAGCTGCTCTGCTCTGGCTGTAACTACCCCACCAATGTCTGATATTAAGTGTGTGCTTTCACTACTTACAAACCTCAGCTAAAAAGCATGAGGCTGAGCAGGAATTGACATCTGCCAGTGAGGCGCTTAAAAGCAGCAGACTGTGTAACATGCATCAGCATTCACAATGGTCTGAGCGTGACTCTGAGACCCTGGTTCTCCCAATGTCATTGTAAGGGAGAAAGGCATGTTTATTGACTGGGAGAAGGGAAAGGAAAGATGCCACGGGGATGCTGGAGTAAAAATGAGCATGTGACTAAGTGTTTGAAATGCGGGGCCTAAGTAAGACTGCACTGAGAGCCAAAGAGTTTCTTTTATTGGTAATACCAGCACAGGCAGTGCAAGAGGGAAGGGACAAAATAAAATAGAACATTTTAGCAAGTGCCCTGGATTGCTTGTGCTGGGCAGGTGATATTCCAGAAGGTACAAACAGTTGTACAGAGATATTAAAACCTGCTCAAGGTAACTGTTAGCAGCTATTCCAGTTTGGACAAAGTAGACAAATAAGGCTTATCCATGCTGGTGAGGTGGTCATGTTAAAGAAATACACCTACAGCTGGAAGTACACATTTATACAAGTAACTAAGCTTTGAAATACCTACAGTTGAAAATGAAAACACACTGCAGGATCAGGAAGCCGGAAAGCAAACAAAATTTCTTCTTTGTTTTTTTTTTCCCCCACCAGTTTTCAGATGACCCTGCCGCGTGATTTCTTAACGTCTGCGGATCGTCACCAGAAATACCTTCCCGTATTTCAGGTAGGCAACTGACAAGTACTGCAGAGAAGTGCGTGTGTGCAGAGCCGCGTCCGGGTCCCGCGTGGGGCTCCCACTAGCGATGCCGGGCAAGGCGGAGGGCGTCGGGCCGTCTCCGGGAGTGGGGACAGG
>NW_009931934.1:0-6870 GCF_000696875.1 Nestor notabilis
CCGCGCTGCCTCGGCCCCCTCAGTGAGATGATCCGTGGTGAGCTCCGCTCTGGTGTCCCCGGAGCCTGCGCAGTCAGGCCGCGCTTCGGAGCCCCGTGCGCCGGGGCGGCGAGGTCTACCCTAAATGTGCCTTCAGGTAATCGAAGAGACCCCAGCCCCGGGTGGAGGGCCTGCGTGCGGCGGCGGGCGCCGGCATGGTGTCGGCAAAGCTGGAGTGGATCTCCCTGTCAAATCCAAAGCCAATACCCGCGCACATGGATGACATCCTTGCTCCTGGGCATGGAGCTTTTCCTAACAACCGCCTAGCTTAGCTGTTCAAATTCCAAGCAAAGGGGGAAAATGGCATTAGAGGAAGTAGTGTCATAAATCATGTGAAGGAAAATGATCAGGATGAGCGTTGCTCAGTGTGATTTTTGAGAAAATTTTAAGGATTTGCAGAATCCAGATTTTTCAGCAACAGCAAAACCTGACTTCCAGAGGTAGGAAGTATTCTCAGTTATAACTGAGATCTACAGGTAGATGCAGTATTCCTGTGAACATCAGAGGAGAGGGCAGCCAAAGAGAGTGGATGTTTGCAAAAATTTGGTCTCATTTTCTAGGTTCTCACTACTGTTTGTAAGTTAATGAAATGCCACAAGGCAGTGTCTTAATTGGGCTTTACACGTAAGAAACCATTGGCATACTGGAATGATTCCTGAAAAGCTAATTTTATTGAAGAAACAAGAAACAGTTTTACAGCAAGGTTGTGTTGTCAAGAGCAAAATCCAAACCCCAACAATAACAAACAAAAAGATAATTAGAGCTAGTGTAATAGTTTTCTTAATGTCACTAATTTTCATCAGAAAATATTGGCAGTTCTTCAAACAAGTAAAATGGTCTAAACCTTAAAAAAAAAAAAATAATAAGCTTAACAAACCAACCCCAACACTTGTGCATTTCTGTCCCTCTGTCCTCTTACTTATTATCTGAGACACCATAATTAGGTATTTGAAAGGGCAGTCCATCACTGAGAGTGAAATAATCTAGCAAGTAGAAGATCATAACAAGATAACCTTTTTGTTTTGAGTTCTGTTTTGTTTTCCCATAGGTCTTTCCTCTAGAGTTATGTTCTCCAAAATTGGGCACTTGCTATGAGCCATTTGCAACACTGATAGATCCTCAAGGTCTAGCAGCTTTTCCCAAGGATCATCTCTTCCCATAAGGATCATCAGGTCCAACTCTCTGCTCCTTGCAGGGCTACCTAAAACTAAACCATATGACTAAAAGTCATCCAGATGATCCTTGAACTCTTGACAGGCTTGGTGCTGTGGCCATTTCCATGCAGAGCCTGTTCCAGTGACTGACTGCCGTCTCAGTGAAAAGCCTTTTCCTAAAGTCCACTCTGAACCTCCCCTGACACAGCTTCACAATATTTCCTCGTGTCCTGCCAGTGGTCACCAGAGAGAGATCAGCACTTCGCCCTCTCTCCACTGCCCCTCTTGCTGAAGTTGTAGACTGCAATGAGGTCACAGTGTCAATTGAGTACAGAGCCTTCTCTTCTCCAAGCTGAACAAACCAAGTCACCCCAGCTGCTTCTCAAAAGTCTTGCCCTCAAGCCTCTCACCATCTTGGTCACCCCTCTCCAGACGTACTCAAATAGTTTGATGTCTTTATATTGAGGTGCCCAAAATGCACACAGTACATGCACACAGACAGTGTAGGGTGGGACAGTTGCCACTCTCGACCAGCTGGCTGCGCTGTGCTGTGCTTGATGCGCACCAGGACACAGTTGGCCCTTTTGGCCGCCAGGGCACACTGTATTGACTCAGCCCAAACCAATAGACCTAAAGACTTACCATCAACCTAAACCAACCAGTAGAGCAATAGGTCCTTATTTGTCAATATCAAATTACAAATCTCAGGCAGAAGCAGCAGCATGTAGACAACCTGCACTACTGCAGAAATGAGTTTATCATACTCTCAACTATTTGACTCCAAACAAGTATTCTTATTGCAGGAAATGAATGTATTTATAAATTTATTTATTTATTTCCCCAATAGCTTGGCTTGGATTTTCTTTAGAAAACAGACAATATCAGCAGTAGCTGCTGATGGAAAGTTTTTCAAATAAACTTTCAAAATGGTCTCCTGAATTTTGCTTTTTTATGTCAGACATCATTCACTGCTTGGAATGTAATTACTTTTCCAGGGAATTGGATATGGCACAGTATTAGTTTGCAAATGTTAGTTGCAGTTTCTGGGTGATCTGATTAGCATTTTAATCTCGCTGGCTGTGAGAGATGGTTGGGATTGATGCTTTCATCTAGATTTCTTCCTCTCCTGCCCATGCCAGAAAGTGATCATTAGACGAAGAGTCATTATCAAAAACATGGAAAATGGGTTCTTTGGCTCAGCTGGAAAGAGATGGTATTTAGGAACTGGAGATAGTATTTAGGAACTGTAAAGTATGATCTATGGCATAAACAAATTATTGTGAATTAAGATTAAATACCATTTTAATTAGTTGCATTTATCTCAGATGAGTTTAACTTTGTTTGAAAAAAGTATTTGATTTCAGGGATAGAAGGGGCTGGAATCTGGACTACACCATTATGACACGTATCAATTTGACTGAAGGCATGTTTTATTTAAACCAAAATACTCTCACCATTCATAATATGAATATGCTTTTACTGTTATAAAGAGATTTATATTGGTGTGGTTCATACACTTTCCCTAAATGGGAGTTGGTATGTATGATGTACAAATGAATGTGTGTCAGTAGATTCATACCTACACACGAAGGATGTGCTGATATCAATATATAAAAAAGTTTTGGTAGAGCTATACAACTTTTATGGATACCCTGGCCTGCACTTCAACTCATTTATGTACACAAATAAAAGATCAACGTGGGGAAAAAAAAATACCTTGAAAAATAAAGAGATGGGATTTTGATTTCCTTGTAATTGTTTAGTGAAAAATAATCAATATGCTAGTAGGTAGTATAGTCTGACTTGCAATGTTTCCATTACAAATGAAATTGCTATTGGCCAGAAGAAAAAAAGCTTGGGGCAATGCTCACAGGATCAGTATGGCAGCATGGTTAAAATGGAAAAAGAGCTTCTGACCTCTTAAAAAGCAAAGAAACAAAGTCCTCAAATGTCTTGTTTTATTAATAAGCAATTGCACGGAAAAAAGGGGCTATTTTTGTACATTTTCAAGCTGTGTTCTTAGGGTGAATTATAGTTAATATTTCCATCCCTTGTCTATGCATGTGCATATGTTTAGAAATGTGAAAGGAGACTTGCTTCAATATGATGAGCTGTTTGGAGTTGTCACTTTTTGTCTGTACCATTAATTTCTGCTGTACTGCCTTTAGTATATATTCCCTGTATGTCATACATCATGCCCTAGGCATGAACTTTTTGTTTTCATGCCAGTTTTTTGCCTTCCGCTATTCCTTGTATGCCTCTAGTTTTGATCCAGGTTCAATTTATTTCAAGGGAAATATTTAAAAGAAAATACATGAAGTACTCTTTTGGAGAGAGGGGGGAGAGCAGTGTTGATTGACTAGATCAGCCTCAATCGCTGTCAAACCCAGTCTCTAAGCTTAAAGCATATTGATGGAATATTGAGAGACTGGCCGTGGTTCCAGTGGAGGGAACTCATGCTACTCAATTGAGTACAGTAGTGTAGTTAATTTACATGTCTCTTTAATCAATCTTTCTCACAGTCTGTTCTACAATACTTACACCATAACATCTAAACTATGTTACTGTTATAATTTGTCTTTTCAGTACACATCTGAAAGGATACCATTACGCCCATATTACAGGTGGGAAACTGGAGGCCCTGATTGTTTTGACTGCGTACTGTTTTAGACTGATTTGAAAAATATTAGGTGGTTATTTGTCCTGAGTTCCGCTACAGCAGTCATTTTTTCCCCTTAGTAGCTTAGTAGCTGGTGCAGTGCTGTGTTTTTGACTTTCAGCCTGGGAACAACGCTGATAACACCGATGTTTTTAGTTGTTGCTAAGTAATATTTACTCTGACCAAGGACTTTCTCAGTCTCCTGCTCTGCCAGGGAGGAGGAGAAGCCAGGAGGAAGCAGAGACAGGACACCTGACCTAAACTGGCCAAAGGGGTATTCCATACCACAGCACGTCATGCCCAGTATATAAATTGGGGGGAGTCACCTGGAAGGCTGAAATCACTGCTCGGGTCGGGCTGGGTATCGGTCGGTGGGTGGTGAGCAGTTGTATCCTCTCCCCTTGTTATTTCCCTTACCATTGTTATTGGTGGTAGCAGTAGCGATTTGTGTTATACCTTAGTCACTGGAGTGCTGTTATCTCAACCCGTGGGAGTTACATTCCTCCGATTCTCCTCCCCATCCCTCCTGGAAAGGGTGAGGGGGAGTGAGCGAGCGGCTGCGTGGTTCTGAGTTGCCGCTGAGCTTAAACCATGACATTATTTCATGTGTTAAATCTTGAGGATTTCTTTCATAAACTGGTTAGAATCCCTGTTTTGGAAAGGGTGGCAAAACAGCAAAATAATTTTTAAAACAATGGCAGTCAAAAAGAACACAAAAGAGGGACTGCAAGCCTACATGCACACATGGCCAGAGTAGTGTAAAAGCCAGGTTTCAAGGCTTATGCTATTGTACATTGGAAAAGTTCTAGCACCTCAGAAGAGCAATCCGAGAAATAGTGGTCTTGAGCTACTACTGTCAAAAATGCGAAACACAGGAGTATAGCTAACATCTTTCTTCTCCACAGAGGTCAAAGTTTTATACAGCCTCTTCAAGGTGCATAGCAGAATGTAGATTCTCCCTCCCAGATTAATATCCAAAGACAATCTCTTCTCAGATATAAATGAACTCTGTGGATTCTGTCAGCTTCATTGCTCTTTTTTCTACTCTCTGTATTTGTGAAAAGATCAATGCTCTGGATCTGTATGCAACTTTTTTATTTGGTGGAAATAAGCATCTACTTTTTTTGCCTTGTTTTCAGAAACTTCTGAAATATTCAGCTCTGAATATTTTCCCCTCTTTTTTTCAGGGTGGTCAACTGAGATTCCCATGTGAATTTTAGATACACTTTCTAAACTGCTTTTAATTTGGGCAATAAACCCCTCTTTTAAATTGTTTTTTCCTCTCCAGACTTGAATATTTTATTTACTGTGTGAAAGAACCTTTTTCCTAGGCCATCAGAGCCCATTCTGGGATTCGAAAGGTTAACAATTTTAAGTGATACCACACCCTGTTTTTAGTTCCTTAATATATTTGGTCCCCCTGAAAATTCAGTATTAACTTTATTGTATCCATATTGTTCTCATTTTTGACAAATCCCATACACGCATGGGTTATTTGTCATCCAGTATCAACATGTCAGATTGAGTATGATCAACTAAAAGAAGAAAACAAACAAAAATTAGAAAAAGTCCTATTGTAAACAGCTCTGTGGGTTATTTTACTATTGATTTTAAGCAGGTCTCCTCATTGATTTCAGTATGGAGTTAGGAAAAATCAATAGTATAAGATGGACTCCTGATTGTACCTTAAAATTTGTACAGATAATAAAATGATTTTATGTGAGGGAGAGACCTTTTACTAGTACCGTTAGTGTGATAGTTAATGGGCTGTATTCTGATCGCTGTCACTTCTGAATAAGTTTTCCTTTGACACATCATGCAGATCATGCACATAGGGAAGAGGCTGTATGCGTGTGTCCTGGGTTCAGCTGTAACTGGGTTCAGTTCTTTTTTTCCCTAGTAGCTGGTGCAGTGCTGTGTTTCAGCTTTAGTCTGAGAACAATGCTGGTAACACACCCATGTTTTAGTTCTTGCTAAGTAATGCTTACCCTGATCAAGGACTTTTCAGTCTCATGCTCTGCTAGGGAGGAGGGGCATGAGAAGCCAGGAGGAAGCAGAGAGGACACCTGACCCAAACTGGCCAAAGGGGTATTCCATACCACAGCACGTCATGTGCAGTATATAAACTGGGGGGAGCTACCTGGAAGGCCCAGGTCACTGCTCAGATTGGGCTGGGTATTGGTTAGCGGGTGGTGAGCAATTATATTGTGCATCACTGCTGTTTGTTGGGGTTTTTTTCCCCCTTCCTTTTTTAGTTTTATATTTTTTCCCCTTGTTATTTTCCTTATCATTATAATTAGTAGTAGTAGTAGTTTTGTATTATACTTTAGTTATTGGACTGTTCTTATCTCAACCTGTGGGGTTTTACATTCTTTTGATTCTCCCCTCTGAGCAGGGAGCAGGGAGTGGGGGGAAAGGATGGGGGTAAGTGGCTGCCTGGTTCTGAGTTACTGGTTGGGATTAAAGCATGACAGCATGTAATCCTTACCTTTCTTCATGCAGGAGTGAACAGCTTTCCCCATCTTTCTGGGAGCAGGATTGATTTTTACATATGCAGAGAATTGGGAGGACTGAAAGGAAATAAGCAGGAGAAACAGGCACTTGCTTAGCCCTCATTTTTTAACAAATTTGGAGATACAGAACACCTAATACCCTTTAGCTATTGCCATGGATTTGTGTGGTCTGCCACGGGAACTCTGGTCTGTTCTGTGAAGGCAAGCAGCTCCCATCCCCAGTGAAAAGGTCTCTGAGAATTGTATTTTTCTAAATTCCTTGGTTCACAGAAAATTATTATCACAAAAGAGCAACATCTTTCTCACCATTGACTTCAGTGGAGTGGGTTCATAGTTACACAGTGGCTTCAGATTTGGACTTAGTTCTGTAGTCATGCTTTATATTCAGCTTTCCGGTTCTTTATTTGTTTTCAAGGTAACAGGAGATTCATTGTAAAAGATGGCAGCAGTTTTGAAAGCTTCAGTGCATCTATAAGGAACACAAAATTCATTCCATCCATCCATC
>NW_009931935.1:0-225 GCF_000696875.1 Nestor notabilis
GGGGGGTTGGGGTGGGGGGAGGTCGAGTGTTGGAGTATTTTGGTTTGGGTTTTTTTACTTTTTATTTGAAATGCGCTTTTTTGTTGGCTTTTATTGGGGGTCTGGGGGGGTGACAAGTGTCTCTGTACAGATAAAAACTTGTCAGGTTTACATGCTCCAGCCTGGTGGCATTCCCGATGGCTGCGGGGGGCTGGATGGCACAGAGGGCAGGGAGGCGCCTTGCCT
>NW_009931935.1:256-18326 GCF_000696875.1 Nestor notabilis
GGCTGCAGCTCTGGAAGGGATGGGCCATGAGGATGCACTTGGGGGCTGGTTGGGGGGTACCAGGGGTACCCTACATCTGCCACATCCAGAGCAGCACACTCCTGTCACCCCAATGTCAGAGCATCCTGCACCCTCAGTTCATGGACCTCAGGGAAGGGGAGAACATGGATGTAGCCATTATGTCCCCTCCTGCAGAAGCCCACTGGGAAAAAAAAAACACAGGGAATCATGGAATGGTTTGTGTTGGAATGGACCCTAAAGCTCACCCAGCTCCAACCCCTGCCACAGGCAGGGACACCTTCCACTAGAGCAGGTTGCTCCAAGCCCCTGTGTCCAACCTGGCTTGGAATACATAGAACATCCATGTGGTTTTGTGCAGCACAAGGAATGGGCTCCTGGAGCCCAGGATTAACGCATCTCCCCCAGCAGCTCCTGCCCTCCCCAGTGAAATGAAGCCAACACCACCCCCCTGTTCCTAACCCAGAACCACCTCTGGTTTCCTAGTTCTCTCCCCCTTCCCCATCCTTCTTTCCCTCTCCTTCCACTCCAGAGGAGCAATGGCTCTTATTGAAGATACTATTTAAGCAAACAAAACATCTCAGCTTTTTGGGGTTGGTTTGTTTCCTTCCTCCCCTGTGGCACGGCTGCATGGAAACTCATGGCAGGAAACGCAGCGTGTTTGCCAAGCTGGAAACACAGCTCAAGAAAGTGTAGTTTTGAGGGAGACCAGAGAGAGTTCCTTTGTTCAGGAATGTCAGTATTGTTATTGCTTGGCTGTTCCTGGCAGGTTTTGCCTGGGTCTGCAGCACCCCCAGCCGGGGGAGGTTTGGGTGCTGGGTTTGCTCTGCAAGGGAAGTATCTCATTCCCAAGCTGTGGCTCCAGCTCGAGGATAGGAGGTTGAGCAGCCCCAGAGCCATTCAGAAGGACAGCAGTGGGTGAAAGCCACACCACAGAGGTGGCACCCAGGGAAAGCCAAACTGAACTTGGCTCCTGCTCCCACTCCTGGCACTTTTAAATACCTGATCCTTTTATGTAGTCTTACTTAATTTACTTACTCTATACTTAACCTTTACTCCCCAGCCACCTCTTTCTCCAGCAGCCATCCCCTCCCTGGCTCTCCTCAGTGTTAGCCCAGAAAATGGCACTGTAAAATGCCCCAAAACAGGATTTTTCCCTCACTTCCTCAGGCTTCTCCCTCCTTACTTCAGGCTCGTCAGCAAACTGCACCCAAGCTCAACTCCCCTCCTCACAATGGCAAGAGCAGCCAGAACCACACTGGTTCCTGTTCCAGGGCACAAGCCAGAGCCTCGGCCAGCCCAGCCTTTGGATCCTGAAGCTTTTAAGCATTCCTGTGAGGACTCTGCTCCCTCCCGAGCCTGGGTTGAATAATCCCAATTCACCACAAGGCTCATGAGGCTTAAACAAGTTGTCAGCATCTTTGAATCTTTCCCTTCTTGGGAGACTTGGCTGCACCCCATGATGTGAAAGCCCTGAGCGAAGGAGCCGGTTGGGATCCCTGCCTCTGGAAGAGCACAGCCCTCAAAGGGGCTCGGAGCACGTCTCCCACCGCTTTCATGTGGCTGCTTGCTCCTCTCCAACCATCCCAAGGTCTCTGCTGGAAAGCCAGTGGAAATACTTGGGTTTCACTCTGGAACAGGGGAGCAACGCCCCAGGATGTGGCTGCAAATGCTCCTGCACTGCTTGGCAGCACACGAGCTGCATGAGCCCAGCTAAAGGCTAGGAAAAGAGGGATCTGTAAGTCTCAGGCTGGGCTCAGGACATCCCAAAACAAGCCTGATCCTGCAGGTCTCCTTCCCAGGGTCCTACCTGCAGAGGTGGCACCTGAGGCTTGCTCTGCTACCAGCTCCCTCATTTTACCCCTTTCAAGCATTAGCTCTGAGCTCACATCAGACCTCATCTGCTTCTAGAGCCAAGCGCTAACAGCTCCCACTGGCAGCTGTAATCCGTACCTCCTCCAGGTCCAAGCCTCTGGGAAGTTTCTTCTATTTGCAGCATTTCCTCTCCTCCTGAGCCTCTCCAGCAAATCCCTCTGAAAACTGAGGCTGCCTTTCAGCTGCCAAGCCAGGAGCAGAGCTGGCACAAGCAGGAGAGTGCCTGGGACTTCCCTTAATACTCCCACTGTGTGGATTCCCTCCACCTCCTTTACTGATGGCTTCTCCCTGCAGCAAGATGAACTGTGCCCAGGATCCCTGCAACTGCCCTGACCCTCCCTGCTCCCAGAGCCTGGCTACAAGGATCTCCTTCCACAGAGGGATGGAGTGCCAGGAAATCCTAGCCCAGGCCTAGCACTCCCTCCTCTCCATCCTACCCTTTATGTGGCTGCTGTCACCCTGCTTTCAGTCTCTTGCAACCTGGGCAGCACATTCTCTTTGCAGCAGCCTTTGCTGTTGGTATTTCAAGGCCTGCCCGAGGGGAGATTGAGATGAGCTCTGAGTCAGAACCTCTTCCCTGGGAGGGTGCTGAGGCGCTGGCACAGGGTGCCCAGAGAAGCTGTGGCTGCCCCATCCCTGGCAGTGTTCAAGGCCAGGTTGGACACAGGGGCTTGGAGCAACCTGCTCTAGTGGAAGGTGTCCCTGCCCGTGGCAGGGGGTTGGAGCTGGGTGAGCTTTGAGGTCCCTTCAACCCAAACCAGTGTGATTCTGTGACAAGGTACACACCACTGCAAAGTCAACTGAATGCTGCAGGCCAGGCACTGTTTCAGCCCTCATCCATCTGGACACTGAGCCTCTGGGAAGCTCCTGCTCAGTTGCACACCACAAAAATCAAAGTGCTGCACATCCGCAGCTCAAATAAAAGTCAGAAACTGACAAAAATGTTTAATATTAGTTTTGAAGGAAAAGAAGTGATGAGACTCGCTTAGATGAGAAAGTAACTACGTGTGTGCAGTGAGCTCCCCCCACCAGCCCGTGGCTGTGGCTCTCCTCCGAGGCCCATGTGAGAAGAAGCCTCCCCCCTGCTGCTCTCTCAGTGTGTGACAATGCAAACTCACTTGGGACACAGAACACAACTGGAGCTGGTGTATGGAGGTCGCACTCTGAGCTGCTTTAGGCTGCTGCTCTCAGGCCATGGCACGTATCAGCAGAACTGCAAGAGAAGGGAGTTTAAACCCTCATTAGAAAAGCTCACTGCCCAGGGGAGCTTTGGGGCATGCACATGCTGCAGACAAGACAGGGATGGAGGTGATGTCTTGTTACTGAGGCTGGGATCCTGCAGAGGCAGGCCTGGAGTAGGGACCAACCAAGAGCTCCTGCCTGAATCTCCCAGCCCTTGCTCTTTGGCCCTTGAATCCTCAGTGTCAGCACCACCATCTCTCAGGGGTAAAGGGAACATGGGAAGCACTGTGAGGCTGCTCATGGAAGAAGGGATGCGAGGATGGAGACAGGGAATGCAAGTGAGGCTTGACCCAGCTGGTCTGCACGGATGAGGTGAACCCAGGAGCCTCTGTGCTGGGAGGAAAGATCACTTGCTAGAGGCAGTGAGTGCTTGGCAAGCACCTCTGAGGGCAGCAAAGCACCTGCAGCCCTGTGGGGCAGCCACCCAACACCCCTCAGTGCCAGCAATAGCTTTGGGGGGTACCTTCCAGCGATTCCCACACTCGTTGCACACGACGAAGGTGGTCATGGGCTCATCGGAGCTGCGGGTCTGCACCTGGGGAGCACACAAGGGAAGGGAGAGCTGAGCAGTCACCATCACCCCACGGGTGACACTGTCCCTCTGCCCACCAGGGATTCATCCTGGGGTCACACCGTCAGATCAAGGAGACCCTGAGGTTTGGGACAGCAAAAGGAGCCTCCCCATAAGATAAGCCTGGTTGTGTTTTACACCTCCATGCACGCCCTCATGGCCCCTTTCCAGCCTCACACTACCCAGAGTGATGTGTTGTGCGGCAGCAGATCCCCCTCCTCACCCCCTCTGCTGCCCATTCCCTCTATGTGGCTCTGAAGATGGACAATCCCACTGCAAATCCCCCCCTGTGCTGCCCTGGGAAGGGATGCAGCGAGACCACCAACCCCTCAGCCCATCAAGCACATGCCCAACACCACCACATAAACCAGCAGCACTTGAGCCATTCCCCACCTACAGACCAGTCCCATGTCCTGGCCTCGCAGGAACATGCTCTGGGTTACCAGGTCCTGCACATTTCCAAGCTGGTTTGTGTTGGAGGAACTCTGATATTGAACCCAGCTGTGGCTGCTGCCTCTGCCCAGCCCTTGCCAGAAGCACATACTTTGCTAGAACTCAGCTTTTCATGGCATTTGAATACCACAAGGCAGATCCACACTGAAATGCTGGCACTCCCTGTGCAAGTCAGGCAGCAGAACTGTGCTGAGGGGTAATTATGATCTACATGTGTAATTAGCCAATCTGCAAGAGTCACTATTTGCATGATGCACATTAAGCAAGTTTTGCAAGCACGCTGGAGGGCTAAATTCTGGAATTCTCACCCAACGGTCCTGCCTGGCTTCCAGTGCTTTCATAAATGCCACTTCATCTACTTGGAACTTAACAGCTCAGTCACCAGATAGTGATTTCACTAATAAAAACACAGAAAACCTGGTATTTCTATTTAAAAGACACTGTTGTCCCCTGCCCAATTCCAGACAGTTGGACTCCAGTCCAGTACAGGAGGAGACCAAGTCCCATGTGCTGCTGAGGTGAGACAGCCCAGGCAGTGCTTCCAACTGACTTACTCAGTGCAGAGCAAGGCTGTGGGATGCAAGACTGCTCCTGAGCCAAGGGAAATTCCTGGTCAGCTGCCTGGCTCTCATCTGCTCCTGCACATCAGGTCCAAGCACACACAGTTTGTGCACACCCCCTCGGTAGCTGGTGCATTTTTGGGTATCTGCACATTCTAAAGCACTGACTCACACCAAAGGCACATTTATCTCCAGCTGCCTGGCCAGAACATAGGAATAAAAAGCACTGGTAATGCACAAGCCTTCCAGCAGCTGTCCACTGAGAAGGAAAATCCCTCTACCTGCTCACATCACTGCTTTGTTTGCTCCTTGTTTGATTTTTAACCAAGTTGGGATTTGTCTTACCTGCATTCTTCATTTGCTCTTTTAACACCATCAACATGCCTGGGTTTCTGCAGCCCCTCCTCTGCACTACCCCCTCCTTTGTCTGAATCAACACATTCCCAGCACCTGCTTTTAAGGAGCTGCACAGCTTCTGAAAGCTTCCTTGGTGCTGCTCTTGTGGAGAGAGCAAAAAGAAGCTACCCAAGGAAACACATGCAAAAATCACTGTGCAAAAGCAGTACATTTTGGAGAGCTTTAAGCATACAAAGAGGTTCTCTCCAACACTGGCAGGTTTGTGCTGTCATGGACTAGTAAAAGCTCATTATCATGATGGATCATGTCCTGTGCAGAGGTCAGTGTGGAGGCTGCAGGGGCAGAAAGGCCAACCTGGGTGTAGGTGCAGTTCTTCTTCTTGCACTTCCCACAGGTGAAGAGGTCGGTCTGTGTCCCTCCTGTCTTGGCCATCTGATGCTCCCGGATCGCTTCTTTGGTCATGGCTTTCCTGATCTCTTTCAGCTCATTACTGGCCATTTCCTTTCAAAAGAAAACAGCAATAAAAATCCCATCTGTCCAGTTTCACCTCCACACCCACCACAGTGGAAAGAGCCACCAGGACAGGGGGGTCCAACAGATGGGTGTTAGGACAGAAAGCCTTTCATGCCTGGAGTCTGGTTCACACCTAGGCCCCTGTGATGATCTGAGGGCCCAAGAGACTGCTCCCCACATTGCAAACCCCACTGCTACTCACTCCCTGTGCACTCTGCTTCAAGCTACACCACAGGACATGCCCCATGAGCAGCAAACCTGCCCCTCAGGCTCCCTCACCTCTGACGTCATCACTGCGATCTGCTCAGGGGTGATGGCCCCACACAGCACGTTCTTCTTCAGCTCAGGGTTTTTGGAGTCCTTCAGATTGGAGATGCGGCTCCTCACTCGGTTCTTGTACTTCATGTCAGTGTTCTTGACATCCTGGTATATGCGTACGGGGCAGTTAAGGACTCTGCCATCAACCCAGAGGCCTCCAAGCACTTTCTGCACCACTCATGAATAGCAAGAGAGTGTTACCTGCTGTCAGGGCACAGATGAGGGTGCTGGGACTCAACAGCAGTGTCTGCTCTGGGAGGTTAATGCTGGATTTGAGAGCAGGGTAAGACAATCTCAGATCCAGGGCTTTCAGTTCTGCCTTTTTCACTGCGTTGGAAGTAATCTTTGTTTCCAGTTACACTCAGGTTCTTCAACCTGCTCTTCCTCTCAGCATTGTAGCCACAAACCCCTCCACTAAGAGGGCCCACAGCCCCCAAACCAAGCAAACTCCTGCCTTATGTCAAACCAACATGAACCTGACCCTCACTGCTCCATCCTTCCCCTTGCTTTGTCTCCACCAGCACATCCTCCTCAACATGAGGCACAGGGAAGCTGCATGCATTTGAAAGCAGAGGTGAGCAGGAAGTTGGATGTTGATGGGAAGGCCTAGTTAGGGATTACACCTGTGTCAACAGGAGGGGAATATCTGTGTCCACCACACCAGCAAGGAGTCTGCCCTGAGCTCCCAGCACCACACAGGTGGCTCCCTCAGTGGGGCAGGACTCAGCCAAGCAGAGCTGGAACCAGAACCCTGACAAGCAGAGCTGCAGCAGAACATTTATGCAGAGACAAAGTGCCCCATTTCTCCTCCAAGCACATTCACTTCATGGCCTGGAGGCATGCAGGTCCTTGAGGAAGCCCTGTACAGTAAGGATATATTCTTCAATCTGAGCTGCTATGTGCTCACAGTCAGCACCAATGGCAATATAGTCATCTGGAAGACAAGGGAAACATGAGGTCAATGACTTCCAAGCAGGCAAGGGGTCCCCAGGCTCAGGATTTCTGAGAGAGACATCTAGAGAGCTTTCTATTTGGATTTAGATGCTCTTTGCATCAAATGGCCTTTGCTCTGCCCACCCTCCAACCCTTCTGCGAAGGGCAGTGATGAAAATAGAGCAGCCCAGGCAGCCTGTGCCCTCTGCCTCTAATGAGCTGCACCAGACAAACCTAACAAGAACCTTGGCCCCAGAACATAGTTTTCCAGTATATTCTTGGTGCAGCTGAAATCAAACATACACAGGCAGGAATGAGCCTCATTGGATACTGGTGTCAATGAGAAGCAGCTCTGCTCAGACCAACAACCTGGCAGGGCACAAAAGCATGCAGCATTGCAATCAAGCCTTCAGTTCTCACCTCAGGACTCTGCCATCCCCTCTTCTTTCACTCATCAACTAAACAGCACTTTATGGAGTGCAGTAACTGCATTTGGACACCAGCTATGGTAACCACTGCCATAAAGCAAGGGCCATAGGGCAGAACAAGACTGAGCTTAGTGAAAAACTCAAGTGGACTCATTCCCAGACTCCATATGGAAAGGGTTTTTCTGAGGTATACGAAGTATTTAATGCAGCATATATAAACACATGCACAGGAAGGCTGGAAGTAAAGACTTGAACTTCTCCATCTGCTGTCTACGTTCCTTGGCTCCAAATGAATAAAACTCTACAGTGCTTAGACCCCAATTTTCCAAAGGGATCTGCAATTTGGAGACAACCATGTGTTCAGCTTGAGGTGTTTCAAATCTGCCTGTCAGAGATGCTGAGCACCTGCAGTTGCCTTTCATTTTAGAGGGCACAGTCTGAGTGCAAGAGAGACCTGTTCCACCCTGATCCACACAGCACCAGAGTATTTAAGAGGCTCCAGTCTGCAAAGGCAGGGGAGGGAGTCTAAGAGCAGACAGTGATTGGCATAAGCACCATTACCAACAGTTTCCATCTCTTGAGTTACAGCTCCACTTTGTGCCCAAGGGTAAGCAGAGATGGCAGCTTCTCTTTACAGACAAGCCTGAGACCTAGAAAGGGAAGCAAACACCTGCACACCTGAAGATTAAACTGGCCAGGACCACCTCAGGCTGCAGAGCATAACCCCGTGCTCTGAACAGCCATCACCTGACACACTGCTGTGCCTCTGGCTCAAGCCAAGTCCAAGTAGAAGTGCCTAAAAATGCTGCAGTGGCAGCTGATTTGTCACAGGGGCAACCAGCGGAGTTGCTGGTAATAACCCCTTGACAAGGCTGCTTCAGGAGAGCATATCTATAGGTGCTGACCTATATGCAGAATGCACCAGGAGCTGCAAAGCACCTCGGGCAATGCAGCAGTTCCTCCCCCCAGCACTCACCATCAGCCTGCAGAGCTGCTGTCAGCATCTCTCTGCATTTGTTGCGGACAGCGTCGCAGGTGACGGGCGCCGGGGGGAAGGTGGTGATTTTGGGGGTGGTCGGAGTCTTCGGAGGCTCCTGCCTTTTGTTGGAGCTAAAAGAGAAACTTCACCTGTCAGAATGTCTCAGTTCGGGGCCCTGAGAGCAGAGCAGGGAGCAGCAGGGATGTGGCCAAGCATCCTGTTAATCACAACACAAAACCAGTCAGAGGAAACCAGCACAGACACGTGCCCGAATCAGCACAATACAGCAACCAACACCATCAACCCAGCCACGAGCCCTCCTGTGGCTCTGCTGGCTGCAAATGGAGGGATTAATCCATGCCAACCAACTTGTTATTCACCCACACAACTGCTGCATCACTGGGCACGAAGTGAAAATACTACTACAAAGCCATTGGACACCACCAGTAACTCAAATCCGGACTTGCTGAGACCATCTGGGTCTGGTAGGACAGGGCAGAGTCATGGCACATTGATCCTCTTCTTACCTCACAGGACACCAAGTCCATAACTGCTCTCAGCAGAAAGGGAGCAGAAGCCACCACTAAGGTTAATCTCACATCTTTTACTGCCAAGATGCCAGCAGCAGGAAAGAGAAGTGAACTGAAAGCAGCGCTCCAGCTCTCTGTAGCTGATGAGTGCAGCATGCTGCTTTCTGGGGCAGAAAGCAGGGAAACCTACAGGAGGAGGAGCTGCCATGCCAAGGAAGAGAAAGAAAAGGGCTCCTTCAGCTCCCATATCAAAACAAAGCATAATGCATACGAGGATCTTCCTTTTTCCTGTAACTTGGACAAGACTGTGATTACTCCCCTCAGAAAAGCACCCCTGCACAACCACACACAGCTTGCCCAGGACTGAAATACTGCTTCCCTCACTAAAATAACTCCATTTCCACTTGCGAGCGATCACAGACACAGCAAGGGAATGCAAACACCAGCCTGCTGTGGCTGACTCAGATCATCTAGCAGGGGAGCCTGGAGGCACAGAATCCTCCTGCACCATCACAGTGTGAGGAATCACTGCACAGGCTGGGCTTGCACACACTGTGCCTGCTGGAGAGGAGCTTCACTGAGCTGTTCAGCTGATGCTACACCCACAGTGTTGAGACATCTTGCCCATAAAGCTTAACATCTGCATGTAGAGTTAGTTAGCCCTGCAAATACTGATCTGGGCTATTATGATTCCCAGATGATTGTATAGAGCAAGCTCCCTCCACCTGAAATCTAAGCAGCAGAACAGCAATTTTTTCAGCAGAGATTGCTCCAGCTTTGGTGTTTGGGTCATAAAATGCACTGTATTTATGGCCAATGCCTGGTAACATTAATGCACTAAAAGAAAGAGAAGCCCTGATATTTCACCCTTGCCATTCTGGCAACATGTCCTTGAAGATCCAAGTGGTTTGACAATTGTTCTTCAGCTGGGTCACTACTGCCAGTTCTTTGCCAGGAAAAAGAAATGTTATGAGCAGGCACTTCCACTTCACTGTCCTGGAAGGGATTAGTCAGCCCCAATAAAACTGTGCTAAGCTGGAAGCCTTCTGAACCCGTGGCTGCACAAGCTGAGCCAGACAACTGCAGGGATTTATCCTGGGAGAACCTGCTGCTGAGTTCAGACCCAGTTTGGCTCTGCAGTGCCTTAAAGCCTGTAGATCATCATTAGAGCTACTGGATTTCCACAGCTCAAAACCTCACCAGGCCCTTTTAAGCAGTACCCACCAACGCACCTTCAGCAAGTTGTCCAGGTCAAACCATAGCAGAAGATTCATTTCTTGCTCAGATGAAATAGATACTCTCTGAGGGAGATTACATTGCAAGCTTAGTGTGGCTCTCTGGCCAGTAGCTGAATAAAACCACTTTTTACCAGCTTGTTTTACTGGTCAGCACTGCAGGATGCTATTAAGGAATAGTTTTGTGTCCAAACAGCTCAAAGCATTCAATAGGATTTACACTGCACATGTTACAAAGAAGAAACAACTTACACATACTCAATCAGACCACGAGCTTTCTCCCATCTGGGATGTGCAAAGCACCACCAGGTACTTCTGTGCCTAAGGAGCTGCTATGCACAGATCACAGGCAGCACACATGGGGTGTATATAGCAAAGCATCCACGACCCAAATAACTCTGCTTAAAATCACAGCTGATCATGTTGCATAAAAACAGGTTGGAAAAATGAGACTTCCCAAAGGACAAAGGCAAAAAGCCTTGAAAACATACCTACAATAAAGGGAAAGGCTGAAGGAACTGGAATGGTTTGCAGCAGGGAAGACTCTGAGGACAGGTCCTGAAATACTGGAAAGCTTGTTACAAAGGAAGATGGTAGGAAAACCCCTCCATACTTGAAGACAAAAGCATGAAGAGGTTTTAGCAAGACACATTTTGATTGAGAGCAGGTTTCAAATTGTAAAGGTGAGAGATGAATTAGAAGACAACTTTTGTCACATTCTGTAAGCTGAGGTCTTCCAGAGCAACACGCTTCATGTGAACTCAACACTGACCTTCAGGCCTTAGAGCCAGGTCTCTAAATGAGTATTTGCATAGGTAATACTTGCTTTTCAGGAAGGTTCTATCTGCCAATGCTGTGGACTTCAATATTTAGATTGGAATAAAGATTTCTGCTCCCTACAGGTGGGGAAAAAGCTGGACAAGATGCATGGTTATCCCACTGCTGTTAGCTGAAAAGTGAAGACATTCACCTACACACACACACACACGTCTACATGCCCTGAGATGACAACAGACTTTTCGGCCATTGCAAAGACTGCACAGGAAGTTTATCAAGCTTTAGAAGTTAGTTTGTAATTAGAACAGTCGTGAAAGAGCTCAAACACACCTCAAAGACTTGTGTGTTCCTTGTGGTTCACGCTGCTGCTGTTAAACAGGAGAAAGAGCTTGTAAATCCATCCAGGCAACAAAAGCTTATACATAAAAAGGCTATGTTGGAACAAACAGTGGCAAAGCAACAGCCAGGGACTGCAGCAGAGCTCAGGGCAGCACTGGAAGGAAGTCCCACAGAAGAGCTGAATTCAGGCCACAGATCCAAGACCTCCTCATAAAAGCAGTTTAGAGAGCCCTGGATAAGAAAAAGCTCTTGCTGCCAGAGACGAAGAAACATTAGACACAGCCCATTAAAGTGTACCACACTAATGGTCTAAGACACTACAGCACAACAGAATACGCTTTGCATTACAGTAATGCAGCAATGCGAGTTCCCAGGTGCCAGCTCCACACCGGCTGGCTCCGAGCCCTCAGGTCTTGCAGCTCTTTAGTCACTACAGAGGGAATTCTACATCTGTGCTCCAGAAAGCAAGACAAGCTTCAGGCCAAGAGCTGTTGAGGTTTCTCTGACAGAAGAGCAAGGCCTGGCCAAAATCAATCAGACTAAGTGGCTGAAATATCTGAGCACAAGCTGATCTCTTTGGTGGCTTGAAAGCAGCCTCATCCGAACCAGCTTCTCACACACTGAGCAGCTACTCAGCCTCTCTTCATCACAGCCTGTGCTTCCAAGAGCAAAGACTCTTCACTGCTAATAAATTCTCTTTTTGTCAAGGCAGATGAGTAGTTTATTTTGCAGCACTGGAGCATTCCTGTCTCTGAAGAGAGCCTGGCTCAGGCTGACCCCAGGAGCTGGCCACTTCTGCTGCTCTATGCTACACTAATCCATTTGCTTCTGTTTATCCTTCCCAGCCAAGGGCACAGTTTGCTACTCAGAAGATGGAGGCTGAATACATGTAGAAAGCATCAAGGAGAAAAGCTCTACAGTATCTGCAGCACGTCAAGGCACAGGGGAGCACTAATGACAATCCAGAAAGCTCCACTCCACATACCCCGCAGTAACTGCCTGACAAAGCAAGGAGCCACAGCAGGGTTTTGCCTCTCTACCTACAGCCAGATCCCATTCCAAGTAAAATGACAGCCCTCAGCCTTCAAACCAGATGTCCTAACAAGCCCAGCTTGTTTTGCCCATCAAGTGTCTACTGCAGTGTGCCCAGGGAATGTCTCACACTTCCTTCCCTTCAGGATCCACATTCCACAAGGTCAATTTTCCAAAGATTGAATCAGAAGCTTCCTTATTTCTTTGAACTGCTTCCTGGCTTGAGCAGTACCAGCCAAGTCAGTAGTACTTACCTTCTCCTTTCCTCATCAGGAACAGCCAACAGCAACTCCAAACAGGCTTCTGCCCTTATCCTGGAGGGAAATCTGCCTCCTTTTACCAGTAAGGGCATGCACAAAGGCTCCTACCCATGACTGGCTCAGTTCCTACCTGACTCCTCTTTGGCCTCCAACCCTCATCTTCTCCCACTGGGACAAAAGGAAACAGCTGGGAGAATCCATCCTATTTCCTTTTACCCAGTATCACTGACACTGCCACTGGATGCATCACACACAGATCTAAACAGCCCTAGCTCCTGTGTTGCACTCCCTCACTATGAGATTCAGTTATGGCTTGAAGTGTCCCCCGTACTGTCATTGCAAATCACATCTTAGGGGATTGAGAAGGTGCAAGTCACTTAAAGTAGCTCAGCACCAGTAGCCTTCTCTGGGCAGGGCTCACACCAAAGCACATCAAGCCTTGAGAGATCTGAGCAGAAAAGAAAAAGCAAAGGGCAGAGTGACAAAAAAGGGCCAAAGACAGGCTGCAAACATGGGGGAGCCTGTAAACCAGCAGGACCAGAGCCTTAGTGCTCTAAATCTTACAGCAAACTTGGGATATTGGCTAAACAACAAGTCAAACCTATGAAGCACAGACCCTCCTGGGATGTGAGGCTGAGAGAAGTCTCTTGTCTGCAGAACAAAGCTTTAAATCTCATTTCCTCCTCCCCTTTCATCACTGCCTCCCCCTCAAGGACTTGGCAAGTGCAGACAGTGGAAATGGGGTGCAACATTCAAGGCATGGCATGGAGCAAGCATGCAGCAGACCTGCCAGGTAGGTGAAAGAGGACTTCTGCTGGGATTTGGGACAAAGAAATGGGTGACTGTAGTGATGTATCAAACCCATCCATCACTTAAGACTGCAAACGCCAAAAATCATCTTCATTCTAAGGAGGTCAAAGCTAGAAATAAGCAAAACTGAATAAAAATGCAACACAAAAATAGAGGAATGATTTTCTCCTAAAAAATTCAACACATGATCAAGAGTGGAACAACATTAAATAAGATGGGAATAAAATCACAACACTCACTAAAGCCACTCTATTTTGTGGATGCATGCTTCTGCATTGCAGTATTAAAGACACCACACATCATCTCTGAGCATGTCTCCACTTCTGGTGTTCCTGACCAGAAATTTGACTACGCAAAATTCACAACTCAGACACTTAAAAGCAAAAATTAAAGCAAGACACCTTAAGAAAGCTCAAATTCTATAACAATATCCTCTTTGGTTACAGGGAAGCATTACCTTTGGTCTCTTGAGTTACCAGTCTCCTTTGAGGAGGATGTTGGCAAGGCCAGGCCTTTCTTTTTCTCCTCACTTTTGTCCTCAGAAGCATCTATATTCAGAAGAAGAGAAATGGATGCTGAAGGGTTCAGAATTGGCTTTTATGCCACAAGCCTGCACACACTAATTGATGTCTTAACACTACAGTGTTGGCCCAAAGCAAGTGATTACTCTCCAAAAAGAATCAGGAGAAAGAACACCTTTATGGCTTTCAGTGCTTTCCAGCAGACCTTTTCTTTGTCTCTAAGTAGACACTAATTCAAACCAAAGCTTTCCTCACCAAACTAAAGAGCAATCACCTTCCCTGCCTAAGGACACGGGCTTCTCACAAGACATGCCTCATCACACAAGCCTCAGAGACACCCTGGCTGCAGAGAACTGATTAGATCAGGTTCTCTCAAGCACCACTTAAAGCAGCATTTCCAGCCAACACCACCTGATGGGGCAGCATGGGCTGGTCCTTCTGGGAAATACAGCTTCCACTGTTTCCCAAGTGCTGCTGAAAGCCAATAGCACAACCCTGGAGAGGACTTTCATTAGGCTGGAGACCACATTTGACTCAAAGGTAAAGTGTCTCTGCCTGACCAATACTCATCAACCCTCATGTGGAAGTGACAACCCCAGCCAGGGCAGGAAAAGTGCTTCTAACATTCATTTAGCCTATCAAATGAGCTGCACACTAGAGTCAGGCACATTTCACTTGGCCTCAAAACACCACATCGTTCTTGTTCTTTCTACACACACCTGCCCAAAAGATCTGCTTAAATAGGAGCATTTTAATCTCACATTGAGGTACTCTGCCACCAGTGTAGAGTGGGAGACACAGGGTCTCACTAGCAGGACATGGGCAGAGCTGTCCCTCCAGCCTCAGCACTGCACATGCCTCACTTATCACAAAGGAAACCACTAAAACCGTATTTGCAATCCCTCCATCTGTGATTTTAACATTAGTCTGTGCTGTATCAGCATGAAGATTCCTCAGACAGAATGACAAGCTCTTGCTCATGGCATCCATCCCCATGAAAGCCTCCCCAGCAGGAAGCAGGACACGTGAATTTGTCTACAAGGTGTTAAACTAAAGTCCTTCTGTAACTCATCACCCAAATGCATTCCAGCATTCCTCAATCCAAGCAGTTGCACAAGGCTGACAGCACAGCCTGTATTAATGCCACACAGCACAGAAGTGGGGGCAGAGGGTTCAGAATGCAGATATTGTCCCTACAAATAATGCTACTACTTATTATATGGACAGGTATATGTAATCCTGAAGCTTTCCATGCTCTTCCAAGGATGAGCTAGCTGAACAGGAGCTACAGCTAGAGGAATGCATGGTTGGAAGCAAAACCTGAAAGCCAGAGGGTGCAACTGTAAAGGCTGGTTTGCTAGGATATTCTTTTCAGCTCAATAGATAAGCTATCCTGAGAAACCGAGCCTCCAGCTGAAGGCAGCTCCTGCCCAAGTCAAATCTGACAGGAACATGCCAATTTCCTTACCTAGGAGTTTCTTCCAAGATTTGATGAGGGATTTGGCAAGAGATATCACTTCTTCATCTGTGCTCTGCTTCCTCAGTGCATTCACTGACATCCCAATGCGGGTGGACTGCAAGAGAACATTCAAATGAATCACTCAAAACCAGATCAGTTATTTGTTACTAACCAGAATCAGAAAGAAGCACAATGAAGTCAAAGCAGTGAGCAACACATGAAATATCCAAGGACCTGCAGAATGATCACCTCCTTACAGCTTTGTTAGAGATTACACTGAGCTTACTCAAACCAAGCAGAAGCAGACATCCACTCACCCATAAATACCTTCTCTATATGTCTAGAAGTCACATCCAAGCTTAGAGTGAAAACATCCAAGACGCATATCTGAATCTCTGTATTGTAATTCTGTTCACACTGCCCAGTGTCCTATATATTACCATCACAAAGACTTAAAGAACTTCTCCCATGACTGCCCTTTGTGGTTGCTACTTTAATCTGATCTTTCCTCTTATCTTAAGATGACATTTGAGCAGTTACCCACATCTGCCTCAGCTGCACACAAGTTTCAGGCATCACATGGTGCACAGAGCTATTTAACTACCTCCCCAAACCTCAAGTTCAGTACTATTTTCTGGATTTAACATCTATTTTGGTGCTTCGAGTGAGGCAAGAAGCAAGAATAAATCTATTAAGTTTATTTAGACAACACTTTGAACTCAGCCAGACACAGACTTCAGCTTTTTTTGACCCTGAGCAACTCACCTGCAGCAAGTCCAAAGTCATAGGCATACTTTTCAGTTCTTTCAGCAAATCCATTGCACCATCCTGGAGAGGAAAAGAAACTCAGTGAGTGCCTCAGTTCTTGTTATGGAGATAATGGGAATAAATTCAGAAAGCTGAATCCAAAGGAAAGCCACCAACACTCTGGGGATTGCTGTTCCAGGCAGCCAGGGGATCCTACAATCTGGAGACACCTGAGACATTGGAATGGGCAAAACAGAAGAGCACTGGAGCACTACACATCTTTGCTGGTGTATGGAACAACTGCAGCATTAGCTTATTGTCCTTACCTGGCAAGTACTAGCTCACAAGAACAATTTGGCATTGTTGCAAGAGCTGCAGTCACGCAAAATGATCCAGTGATCCCTAAAGCTCAGGATCGCTGTCCAGAGCCAGAGCTCCAAGTCTCCTCTTTGAGCATGAAACTTAGTGTAGCTGTTTCCTAGTTTTCATATTAATACCCCACTCTGCTCAGGATAAGAGCTGATACCAGGAGCAAAGCCATCAAGCAGTGATGCTGAAGAGCTGGTCACTTGAAACTCATTATACGAGTTTCCTTGCATCAGTTCTGCATTCCAGAACCTGGATCCAGAAAAAAATCTGTCTAAGCAATCTATAGGTACCTAAAAGTGATAGTCACTCAGAAGTGGCAGGGATCACAGCCTGGAGTGTACCTGTCTATTCACCTGGCTCTTTCCTCCCATCCCCTTCTATCAGACAAAGCTTTCTAGTGTTCACATTTAAGAGCTCATTTAACACACCAACCACTCCAAGCCCATTGGTAGCACAAGACCTTCCGAGCCCACGATTGTAAAGAGAAGCAGCCTGCACCGACAGTCCCTGCCCTGGTATCCCATCCTCCCTACATTCCCAATTCATGGCAGGAAGCAATCCAGCTGCTAATACTACCCTACAGAACAGATGCTGGGAAAGCCAAAGCAGAGCCAAAGCTGTCAGCGTGCACAAAAGCAACACACCCCAGCAGAAACCACACGTTACCATACCCAGAATGAGCAGCTTCCCACCTTCCCGTTCCTCCAGCAGCCAAAAGGACTCCATTAAATCCAGCCCTTAACATACAAAATGACCCGGTGGTTCCTGTCTCCGTTATCAGAAATGGAGTCACTTGGCACACTGGCAGCAAATGAGGATCCATGCAAAAACTAGAGCAACAAACAGGTACTCCAGGCAACCATCCTGCAGGAAGAGTTAGCAAATTAGCTGGTATACAACACACACACTGTGGTTCAGTAGCATGTAAATGCCAGCCGAGAGGAAGCGTTGCATACCACTCTTTTAAGAAGCTGCCCCTTTCCCCATGAAGCTTGGAAGCAAAGTTGCTCCTTCCCTATTTCAACAATGGCTTTGAAAACCTGCCATCCACGGGAACAGACATCACAGGCTGTGGTTTAGCCCAAACACCCTCTCTCCTGGGCTGTTACAACAGCCACACAACCGCCATTGCTCACCCCATCCACTGCTGGCAGAGCCTGTTTGGCATCCAAGAGCTCACATGATGACCACATCCTGCATCCCATCACCCAAACACCGCATTCCCTGTCCCCATCCCCTCCCGCTTCCCACAGCCCTTCCCCTGCCCCAAGATACACCCCAAATACAGATGCACAGCCTACCTCCATCACAACCCAGCTTGCTGCCTTGGCACGAGTTGGTACTTGTACAAGCACCAAGACACATCCCATTAAGGCAGGGAAATCCTTCCCAATGCCCCTCCAGACAGTTTCCCCCCCTGTGGGCCCCCCAGCGTGCAGCCCTCCGTGCTCCAACCACCACACCAGGGTGAGCAGAGGTGGTGCTTGCACGGGATGGGGATGCAGGAGCCAAGTACAGAAGCGCACAACAGGGCTCCAAGGCCAGTGCTGGGAAGGATGTGCAAGGACCCCCCCTTCCCAATGGCTCCCAACTCGAGGGCTGAGGGTGCTCCAAGGAGGAGAACACGGCAGCAGGAGCGGGGAGAGCCCCTGGGGGCCGAGGTGTGGGGCAGGGGGTGCGGGAGGAAGGGCTCCCAGAGCACCACAGGGGAACATGGAGCCGCGCCCCCCATAACGGCCGGTGG
>NW_009931936.1:0-226 GCF_000696875.1 Nestor notabilis
CAGGGCAAGCGGTGGGTGGCAGGACAGACGGAAGCTGAATGGGTGTGAGGGTGAATGGAGCTGAGGTTGGGGACAGATGTGTCCGGGAGGGGGACAGATGGATGGGTGTCAGGCAGATGGATGAGTGACAGACGGTTGGATGGGTGACAGACAGATGGACAGGTGATGGGCATATGGACGGGTGACAGGCAGACGGATGGGTGACGGACAGACGGGTGGATGATGG
>NW_009931936.1:368-899 GCF_000696875.1 Nestor notabilis
GACAGGGGAGTGCCTGAGGTGAGGTGCAGGCAGGGGAGCATGGGGACAGGCCCAGGAGTGGCCCAAGGTGCCACATGGGTGGCCTAAGGTAGCCCAAACTGGCCCAAGGTGACCTAAGAATGGCCCAGGGTTGTTCCATGGTGGTCTAAGGTGGCCCAGGAATGGCCTAAAGTGACCCAAGGTGACCTAGGGGTGACCCGGGGTGACCCAAGGTGACCCAAGGCCGACCAAAAGTGACCCAAGGGTGGCTCAAGGTGGCCCAAGGGTGGCCCAAGTTGACTCAGGAGTGACTCAAGGTGACACAAGGTGGTGCAAGGGTGACCCAGGGGTGGCCCAGGAGTGATCCAAGGTGACCCAAGGTGGCCCAAGGGTGGACTAAGGTGACTCAGGCTCTTCCAGGGTGACCTAAGGGTGACTGAAAGTGACCTATGGGTGGCCCAGGTGTGGCCCCCTCAGGAGAGCACCTCAGGGACACCAAGAAGAAGGTGGCATGGCTGGGGGGGTGCGGCGGTGACACGGCGGGGAGGGGAC
>NW_009931937.1:0-287 GCF_000696875.1 Nestor notabilis
GGGACGCAGTCGTACTGCACCTCCAGGTACTTGTAGGTCCCGGGACAGGGGTCGGGAAACGCGTCGGAGCCGGCGACGACCACACATTGAGTCCGGTTGTTACATCTGCAGCGACACGGGAGGGACACGGACGTGGGCAGGGATCCGGGATCCGGGATCCGGGATGTGGGATGTGGGGGGTGGGATGTGGGAGACGGGGTATGGGATATAGGATATGGGATATGGGATATGGATATGGCATATGGGATAGGGGGTATGGGATAGGGGGGATGGGATATGGAAAATGG
>NW_009931937.1:359-1068 GCF_000696875.1 Nestor notabilis
ATGCGGGGTATGGGATATGGGATATGGGATACGGGGTATGGGATATGGGATATGGGGTATGGATATGGGGTATGGGATATGGGATATGGGATTGGGATATGGGATATGGGGTATGGGATATAGGATATGGGATATGGGATATGGGGCCACATCCCTGCCCTGTCCTCGTGTCTCCTCCTCACGCCATTTCCCACCCTCCCCCGTGTCCCCAGTCCTCCCCGGGGGTCTCCATCCCTCTCTTGTCCCTGTGTCCCTGGTCCCAGCTCCTCCTTCCTGCAAGGCCCATCCCTGCACAGGCCGGGGCCCTCTGGGACATCCTGTGTCCCATATCCCACATCCCACATCCCATGTTGTGTATTCCATATCCCATATCCTTTATCCCATATTGTGTATCCCACATCCCATATTGTGTATCCCATATCCCACATCCCACATCCCATATTGTGTATCCCATATCCCACATCCCACATCCCATATTGTGTATCCCATATCCCACATCCCACATCCCTTATTGTGTATCCCATATCCCGTATCCCATATTGTGTATCCCATATCCCATATCCCATGTTGTGTATCCCATATACGACATCCCATATCCATTATCCCATATCCCACATCCCATATTGTGTATCCCATATCCCACATCTCACATCCCTTATTGTGTATCCCATATCCCGTATCCCATATTGTGTATCCCATATCCCATATC
>NW_009931938.1:0-361 GCF_000696875.1 Nestor notabilis
AGTTCTCCAAAATTTAAGCCTAAAACAGCAATGGAAAATTTAAAGTTCTGTTTATCAAGACTCTGTCCGTTAAACCCCATTGCTTCCATTATGAACGGAGTTTTAATTCAAAGCAAGTGGTGAAAATGCTTCTAGCTTCAGTTGTTTAATAATATAAATAGTTAAGTCTTGACTTATCGTCACAGTCACAGAGATTATAAAAGGTGGAAGTGAGGACAGGCAGCCTGGGAAGAATACAGGGATGTTGTGCAGGAAGCCAGGGACCAGGTCAGGAACGCTAAGGCCCAGTTAGAATTAAATCTGACAAGGGATGTGAAAGATAACAGGAAAGGCTTCTATAGGTACGTAGCAAACAAAAGAC
>NW_009931938.1:1056-1269 GCF_000696875.1 Nestor notabilis
GGTCATACAGTTGTAAAAACCCAACATTTTTCTACAGTAAGAAAGCTATATGTAAGAAATAAAATAATCCTTCCACTGCCCACAAATAGTCTTTATTAGGAATCATCCAGAGGACTTTAAGAATGATTTATGGAATTGAGCGCGCCCTCAGCAAGTTTGCTGATGGCACTAAGTTATGTGATTTGGTTCATACGCTGGAGGGAAGGGATGCCA
>NW_009931939.1:0-227 GCF_000696875.1 Nestor notabilis
GCCTCATATATCTGATGAGGACCAGCAAGAGCAGCCCCTTCCCCCGGCTGGCAACTGCAGCCTCCCTGCGTGTGAGCATCCGATGTGTGCATCCAACCTGCGTGCATCCAGTGTGTGTGCATCCAGCGTCTGTGCGTGTGTATCCAATGTGTGTGTGAGTGTATCCAATGAGTGCGTGTGTGTGTGTGTATGCATCCTCCTTGCATGAGCATCCCTCTGGCAACAGC
>NW_009931939.1:365-610 GCF_000696875.1 Nestor notabilis
ATCCCCCTCTATATGTGCATCCCTCTATACGTGTGCATCCCCCCTCTATATGTGTGCGTCCCCGCTCTGTACGTGCATCCCCCTGTGAGTGTGCATCCCCGCTATGCATGTATCCCCCTCCCCTTGTTCGCATCCCTCCCTCCCGGGTTTCCATCCCCGCTGCATGTGCATCTCTGCAGCCCGAGCATCCCCCCACGCTCATCTCCCACGTGTGCATCCTCCTCGCATGAGCATCTCCGTCTGTC
>NW_009931940.1:0-229 GCF_000696875.1 Nestor notabilis
CCCACCAAAACAACCAACAACCAAAACAACTAAAAAGCTTTGGGTAGGTATTGCTAAAAGGACCTAAACTACACATAATTTACAGTGGTAGCTCACTGTGGCTGAAGTTTGGCAGAAATTTCTAATACTCCTATCTTGAGTATTACAAAGGTATATTCTCAAACATCAGACAGGAACTATTTAATTACTGAGTGCAGTGTTTATGGCAGGGGCCGTCCAAAAACTGTTT
>NW_009931940.1:260-5749 GCF_000696875.1 Nestor notabilis
AAAACACTGTTTCCCCACACAGACTGGCAAGCAGAACTTAAAGGCACCAAGGGATTCTGTGCATGGAAAAACTCGAGTTACGTTCAACATTCAAACTGCTACTTGAGTTAACGTCACAAAGAAAATGAGATCACAGACTCAAAAAAAGTAAGATAATGGGGTGCTGGCCTATCACAACTGAGTAAATGCAGGCATGAAAAATTGCAAGTGCAGCTGAACCTGCACCTATGCTAGTAATTCCATTAAAACATTTCATTTTGTCCCCAGTGTTGAAGTATCTGATTATACACCAAAGGTACACCTAAACTACCTCTACAATCAGTTCCTCTCAGTAAGAGGATTTGAGACAAGTGACGGACTTGGCAGTCCTGGGACTTGATGATTTTAAAGGTCTTTTTGAAACTAGTTGATTCTATGATTAGTACACCTCTGCCTCATCTCAACCAGACACTCACTTTGTGAAAACAACAAAAATATTGTTCAAAGATGATTCCTTGAACATCAAAGCAGAGGAAGCTTCCAAAAAAAA
The DNA here is from genome assembly GCF_000696875.1 of Nestor notabilis. Taxonomy (NCBI): domain Eukaryota; kingdom Metazoa; phylum Chordata; class Aves; order Psittaciformes; family Psittacidae; genus Nestor; species Nestor notabilis. The sequence continues at coordinate 790 of NW_009931940.1, forward strand.
AAGCCAAGAGCACAGCAATTCTTAGCCCTGTGAGTGGGAGAAGAACAGGAGTCACACCTATCTGAAGGCTTAAAAATAACATTTTACCATTGCACACCTGATTTTTCTCCCCCGCCTTTTTCATCTGCTAAATCTTGCATTTGAGATTCCATCACTTCCCCTGCAAGTGTTGATGTCCTCGTAACATAGAATAGCACAGGCTGTGCAGGTTTTGTTTTGTTTAATGTGCCAAGTATATAATCAGCTAGCAGAAGAATCACTTTTTAACAGGTATTTCAAAGGGTAAAAGCTTTTCAGCTCAGTTTCAATTCACCAGGCAAAGGAGGTGAGCAGTAGAGGCTGGGCACTGCTTGCTCACCTCTGGCAAAACCAAGAAAGATCTGTCCTAGAAAACAATGAGAATCTGAAAGCAAAAAAGCTGATGTCATATTCACGTTAAAAAAACCAAACAAAAAACCCCAAACAAAACCCAAAACATGACTAACATTTAAGTTAGAATAAATCTCTCTCTAATATTGTACCCCAGGGGTTGTTTTTAAATCACTATTTTAGCCCGTGAATTAAAGCCACTATTGCATTATATTGATGAAACAGTACTTGCACACACTTCATATCACTTACCTCTAGCTCTACTGATCGCCTGAACTGAACTCTGAGCACTTCTTTGATGGATTCACTGACATTTTGTAGAACAGCTCTTCGTGCCAGCACTGGAAATTAATGTCAGTCAGTAAATACATTTTAGCTTCAACTCTTGGGCTTTGGTTCAAAGCTGCATTTTCAATTGTGCAATGCATGAAAAAGCAGGCAATGAGATCAACCGCATCAAACGGGTAAGACAACAGACAAGGAAGAAGGTAAAGGTGTGGCTGTATCCTAAAAAGTGACTGCACATACAGTTTAAGGAACTCCAAGTTTATTTTCTCTCTCATTTTGTTTTTCCGTATCTAGTGTCTTTAGCATTCTACTAAAAGAATCTTTCAAATGGCCACTGAGGCATTCAAATTGGATCAGAAAGTTGCAGCACATTGAGTCTGACCTGTGCATAACAAGCCCACTGTCATAACACAGTTAGCAATGCATGGAATGCAGATGAGGTCAGAAAAAAGCCACAGAAAATATGCATCTACTTTTCTCTTAAATAAAAAGTAAATAAGCGTGACATTAATTACTGAAAAGGATATCCATCGAGTAAGAAATCACTTTAAAAATCCCACATCCCTATGGACATCATGTCTGTCAGAGTCACACTTGAGATTGTGGCTATGGTCAAGAAACAACTGAAAGGTGTTGTCATCCTGCATTTACTTTCCATCAGTAACTTGCCTACAAAACTACTCAACTTGCAGGTTAAAAAACCCATCAACTTTCTCATCACCAGCATAGCCAGCTCACCTTTATATCTGGAAGATGAGATTATGCTCATTCGGATTTACATAATACAAGTAAATCTTCAAGGCAAAATGTGGTGGTGTTTACCACTGAACATGCAGCACTTCTGCAGCTGCCCTGGATTAGTTTGCTGGTATTGTTTTGTTAACAAGTTAGGGAGAGGTAGGAAAACACCAAAAAAGCAAACAGAGATGCCAAGCTAATTAGTTTTGAAACACACTAATGTCACTTTTTCTGGTTACAAACACACCAAATCCAAATGAAAAAAAGTACAGGAGGAGGAGGGGAAATATAAATATAAGCTAGTAGGGTAAAATTATAAAAAATGGTTATGAACCCCAAACTTTTTTTAAACCAAATCTCTTCTTTCATATTACAACATTACCTCACATGCAGGGTTTTTTTACAAACAGCAGCAACAACTGAAAGGAGAAACTTACTCAGTCAGAACATTTAATAGTTTGGCAAAACATCACCATGACAGTAACATTCATTTACAACCCATGAAATGATAAAGCAGCCTCTAATTCAGCATACTTGCATATACGCATCAGCAATTTGGGAAGACAATTTCATTCTCTGTTCAGGGTAACATGTATGTAACTCACTATCACAATGGACTTTGCTCAAATGAATTCTATTATTTTTCAAGAGTAAATGATAAATTACCACTTTTACAGCTGTTTGTCTAAATTTACACCATATTTCTTCAAAAGGTTGTCTTAGTTAATTCAATATCTACAGTTTAACCAGGGGTCCCATTACAGCAGCTTCTGAAAACCAAAACAAAAATATTAGGAGTATCTTACCTGCAGTAACTAAGTAAGCATCAGGAACCGTGATGTCGCAGACATAGGGTTGCCTGGTAGTGCTCACTGCAGAGGTTACAACCACAGGTTCAGATGGAGAAGTAGTCACCAGAGGGGTGGAGGAGAATGTCGGCAGGCTGTCAGCAGCAGTTGTGCTGTGGCTGCCCGCAGCACTGGTGGCTGTGGTCGTGGGGACAGTGGTGGAAGCAGCCGATGTACCAGTACCAGAAGTTACACTGCTTCCTGCTGGAACTTCGTATTCAGTGGCAGGGGTAGAAGTCGGACGAAACTGGGTGGGAGCAAACAATGTCGTCACTGACAGAGATGCTGTAGGAAAGGGCATCACACTGATGGTGTCAACCCTTGACGTCAGGTTGTCAAGGTCTGCAGAAGGAAGGGTTGTGTGGGCACTGCCCTCGCTGCGAGATGTTAAAAGCAGCGTGGGGCTAACTGTAGCACCAATATCCTCATCAGAAGCCAGAGCAGTTGAGAGCACAGATGAAGATACACTTAAGACAGGAGTTGCTGGAAAGGTAGTAAACAAAGAGATCAGATTTGTTTCATTGAGCAAGATGCTGCTGGTAAGAGACTGGGTGTTGGAAGCAGGCAGCACCAGAGTAGTAACCAGAGAGTGAGAGGTGGAGAGTGAAGGCTCCAGCTGAGAGGTAGCTCCTGTAACAGCTGAGGTAAACACAACTTCGGAGCCTGATGGCAATACTGAGGGTGCTTCAAGAAACACAGACGACCCAGAGTGAAAATCTGATGACGGCATTATTTCAGGAAGACGTGCACCTGGAACAGAGGATGCATTTGAATACAAGTATGATGTTTGGCTGAGAGGGAACTGAGAAACCTCAGAATCAGTGGCTGAGCTGACAGTGGTAGTGAAGTCCCAGCTGGAAACATCCTCAGAAAATACTGACGTTCCAATCAACGAGGTCTGAGGTAAGAGTGTTGATAAATCACTTTCCGTAACAGAGTAAGAATTTAGCATGGCCAATGATAGAGAGAAGTAGCTAGGTTCAATAAGAAATGGTGTTGATAAAAGACTGGATGAGAAATCCAAAATACTTAAAGACGGTTCCTCCCTTGTAGACGTCTTGTCAAGCAAAACCACAGATGCTGATGGCATTAATTCTGGCAACTCCAGCAAAGTTGTATAACTGACTGCAAATGATGCTACTGGCTCACTCTGAATGAAGGTAGAGTCAAACAGAACGGTGGTGGCACCAGGAAGTTCTGTGTGAGTGCTTGGTGTCAATGAAGCTGTTTCCAGAACAGGGAGGGAAAACTGAGGAACAGAGATGCTCAGTGATGTTCCTTCAGCAAGCTGATAGTCAGAAGGAGAAATTGTTATAGGTGTTCTAGTGTAAAGGACAGTGTCCACAGTGCTTAATAAAAATATACTTGAATCAGGGATTTCTGCAAATCTTGAAGAAAATGAAACAACTGGTCTTGATGGAAAAGAAGTATCAAAAGTCTCAGGCATAGGCTCCTCTAGTTCATGCTCGTCAGTAATTATAGTTGTAAATGGAGTTACGCCTTGTACTTCAGAGGCTTTGATGGACAAAGTTTCAACATAATCACCTGAGCCCACGTCCTGTTCTGGGGAAAAGCCTGCTTCAGGCAGAAGTGAAACTGAGTCACAATACAGACAAGAACTGTATGATCTTGTGAAAGGCACTGGACTCAAGAGCTCACTGAAAAGCTCTGGTTGACTTGGTACTTCTGAACCGGCAGGCAAATTTGGTGCTGTACTGGAGGATTCATGTGTAAACAGGCTGGCATTAAGAACTCTAATAGAGTCCACGGAAATGGCAGCTGAGTGAAGCAGGAAAGACGCAAGTGGAAGACTAACAGGAAACAAAGCAGGCTCAGCACTGGCTGCTGAAGTCAGCATGGCCCAGGGAATGCTTGGAGAGGGGTAGGTCCTTAGACTAAGAGTTTCTGCTGCCCTGCTACTTGCATCAGCATAAACGTCACCATACAGATCTGCACTTTGTGCTGTGGCACCTGCGGTCGCCAGATTGGTTTCATCCAGCAGCTTGAGAAGAAAAGATGACCTTTCTGAAGCAGCCCCAAAAGGCAAAGCTGTTAAACTTGCATTTATGTTTTTCTGCACTGCAACTCCTGCCTCTGAAAGAATGGAAGTCAAATAAATAGCTGTATTTGGAGGGTACAACTGCACGTCTCTGCTTGGTGTTAGCATTTCACTATCTGGTACAAAAGGCTTTGATTCAGTCGGAGCGTTACTGTGTTCAGGGACAGTGCTCAATGGAGTCTTCTGCTCTGCTGTTTTTGAGATGTCATATGGTGAAAAAAGGACAGATAATGAAGGTGTTAGCAAACCAGTTTCTAACATTTCTCTTGGTGGCTCTACTGTATTAACTGAGTGATGATCTGTTAAAACTACAAAAGACTTCAGTGGAGGAGTCCACTGTGCCTTTGGAAATGAACTAATAAATTCATCGTCACTTAAGAAAGCCTCATTGCTTGTTACAGAGTCATCTACCAACGGCGTACTTCTCCCTTCTGACATCCTGACCGTTTCTTCTTGGTTAAATAATGTCACATCAAAAGGAGTGGTAACTGATGATAAAACCGTTTGAAGGAAATTACTTTCTTGGGACTCCAAAGTACTTTTTGCTAAGGCCATTTGTGTCCTGCTGCCTGATATGCTTTCGTGCATCTTTGAGTCCACTGAGAAAAAGGAAAAATTTTGCTGCTCCAAGGATCTCTCATCTAAATGAAGAGGGAAA
>NW_009931940.1:5780-19265 GCF_000696875.1 Nestor notabilis
TTAGCACAAGTAGGAATATTACAATGAGCAAACCTCTCATACAATATTCCTGGAGACAATTGCCCAGAATTCAAAGGCTATGGCAAAACCTCGCAGTAAAAGAAACATCTGCTTGAGCAGGTCAGCTCAAACAGTAAGATTCCCTGTGAAACTCCATTCCCTGGAAATGAGCAAGACGACACAAGCTCCTCTCACTCTGCACCTACTCATCTCTCTACAGCAGCACTTCAGTGAGCCCCACAGGACAGAAAGCAGCTCCCTATGCGAGGCTACAGTTCATGGTAGCTAACGGTGTCACAAAGTAAACAGGAAGGGTAACAAGGAATAATGCAGGAAAAAAATACGCCTAACTTTAAGCTTTCTGCTTTCCTTTAGCATCACTTCATTTCCTCTGTTTTATTACTTCTTAATACTAGGCTCACTAGCAGATCTGTTCTGTTTAAAGGACCAGATCCTCCCTCTCATATCAGAAATGAGTGACACGTGAGAGATGAAGAGGAGTTCATTTTACGTAAGGCAAACGTGGACCTGATATCAACTATGAGAATTTCCTAAGTAACATGTCCAGTAGTTACGCTTGTATTGCCAGCCATTCATTTCACTTCTGGTCTTTTAGCAGTCAGTGACAAATTGCTTCTGTACATAATTGCCATCTTTATTCACAACCTGCTGTGGGAGTACCCTATTTATGGGGCACCCATACTAAAACATTCACTGATCCAGTTTGCAGAATCCAAGTAGTAATAGCTGAGTTCAAACACAAACGAGAAAAAGCTAAGAATTCAGCAGATATTTTAAGAAGATATGTACAAAAATCATATATGAATATAATTGGCATAACTTAACTATAATTCAAGTCCCCTCTTACTTCCCTCTCATGAGACTCCACCTGCAATCCTGCGTTCAGCTCTGGGATTCCCAACATAAGAACAACATGGACCTGCTCAAGCAAGTCCAGAGGAGGCCAGAGAGATTCTCAGAGGGCTGGAGCACCTCTCCTATGAAGACAGGCTGAGAGAGCTGGGCTTGTTCAGCCTGGAGAAGAGAAGGCTCCAGGGAGACCTTAGAGCAGCTTCCAGTACCTAAAGGGGGCCTACAAGAAAGTTGGAGAAGGACTTTTTACAAGGGCATGTAGTGACAGGACAAGGAGGATTGGCTTTAAACTGAAAGAGGAGAGATCTAGATTAGACATCAGGAAGAAGGTCTTCCCTGGGAGGGTGGTGAGACGCTGGCACAGGTTGCCCAGAGAAGCTGTGGCTGCCCCATCCCTGGCAGTGTCAAGGCCAGGTTGGACAGGGCTTGGAGCATCCTGGTCTAGTGGAAGGTGTACCTGCCCGTGGCAGGAGGTTGGAACTAGATGATCTGTAAGGCTCCTTCCAACCCAAACCATTCTGTGACTCTATGATTCCAATTACTCCTCTCACAAAAGTGTTCTTGGGTTACAGAGAAGTTCTGTATATAAGCTTTTCCAAACATGGAGGCATTTTGCAAAGAAAAGGTTGATTATTGTTTGAGTACTTTTCTGAAATGTCAAGACTGAATTAATAACCTTCAGAGCTGAATATTAAGGGAATATTAGAAAATTGCCTCAGGATATTTTTCAAGGATACACACAAAGGCTTCATCCTTCAATTATCTATCCCACTCGATCATCCTGTTTTCACATAGAAGTATCCACACAGTATTCCTGGAACCTACTCGCAATGCACATTAAAAAGGCTGGGAGGAATGGTGGGGGGAAGAATCCTGTCCAGTTAAACCATCAGGGATCAGTTTAAAATAAAAATGAGCATACACAGTATAAAGTGCCAGACGGTGATACAGCACACTGCTTAACTGTAACTACAGTTGTGACCCTTCAGAGGATGCCTTGAACTCAATAACCCATGGTAGGTCTTGCAGGAATAGCTCACCTATCTGTTACACACTGTTGTCAGTCTAACAACACTTTCCAAAGGTGATAAACTGCTGCACTCATCCCCTGCTCCCTGGTCTGTTTGCTGAATTCTTTGACACAACATTTCTAGAGCTGAAATATCAACTTGATAAATTTTGAAGCTGAAAAGCACAATTACAAGAATTAATGCAGAGCTAATATCACTGTACCACTAATCACAGCTAATCAAATATGAACACTGTGACTCTCTAGGTTATTTTGCACATGCCATGCGCAATGTTTTGCAGCACAGCAAATACTATTCTCTCAAATACTCCAAATCAACTTTTTTCCCCCTTAAACTCACTGTAGGCTCCACCAACTGTATGATGCTTAGTTACAGTGCAATGATATACTTCTTTACAATGTCATCAGGGAGAAAAGGGGAAAGAAGGAAGAAACGAAAAAAGAGAAGGGGGGGAAGGAGGATGAGGGGGGAAAGACACGCTCCTGTAAAAGCTATGAAAGATAAATACACAAGTCTGTCCTTGACTTCTTCCATGGAAGTCAGTTGTTTGAACATGGCACACTCCAGCCACTTTGAATCAGGCTTTCAGCCTTTATGTTTCTCTTCGTGAGGTTTTGAATAAGCAGGGGTTTACTAAAGGAAAAGAAATTTGAGGCTATGAAACAAACACTGCCAAAATGAATCACATCTCCCTCCATGCACAATTCCTGTTAGCCAGACCTGTAATATCCTGTGCACATTCATCACACTTTGGAGTCCTAGTGCTTGCTTACAGTGAATTCTACAGGCAAACATACTAAGAGATAGAAGTTGTTGTTCTTCATCACAGCTCCATGTTGTAAATGGCAGTAACACAAGACAGTTGTGTTAGTTTCAACACAGTAAGCATGGTAAATGTGAAATTGCTACACAACAGTTAATATGACCGACAAAGGTGAATACACAGTAAGTGATTAGTAACTGCACTTTCAATCACCTATCTCCACAAATCTTTGAGCCAAAGCTAGAGGTGATTCCACAAACAAAACAGTTTTAGTGCCTGTTCATGCCTATGCCATGTATCATCATTTTCCTTCACCCAGAGAGATCTCCCTTTATCTTTGCTCAATAGGATAGCAGAGATGTCACAAGGCCAGATCCTGCGGGAAATGACTTCACGGCACAAAGATCTTCTGAAAAGTCACCTGCACCACCATAAGCTGTCCAACAGACATACATAAGAGGTAAGGCCAATAGGTATTTTTTCCTTGAAAGACATAAATAGTAAATAAATATTATCACACACCTGTGCCTCTAGAGTAAGGAGCCTTGCCACTGACACTGCAAAGGAAAGAACACAACTTCTGAAAAAGATGGGGTTTTGTTTTAAGGAAAACACACCATGTCCTGAAAAAAAACTTGCAGGCTTACAAGACAAGGTAGCAGCAGTTATCTGGGGTAAGTGGAGTAGGCAAAATTCATTTGTACATCTAGGATTTTGAAACAACTCATCAGCAAGTTCACGAGCTACTCTTCTGTGCTTTTTGCTTTGCTTAGCATTTTAGAAGCAGAGAGCCTAGTGACATGCCATTAATAATACAAATTATTTGTTTCCTGTCACCTCCAGAACAACACTGTACTTCTTCAATACTGCCTGTTAGAACTGTATGTGCCTCTCACGAAGAGCAGACGGGACATGCAGCAGATGCACTACAGAGCAGCCGGACAGCCCACAGAGAGGAAGAAAAAGCAAAGGAAAAAGAGAAGGAGGTGAAGGCACACCGTGGCATGACAATCACGCCCTCACCAGCACAGAGCAGCTGATCTGGCTATACCGTGGGACAAAGAAAGCAGACAGATTGCACATGTTCTAGTATATCTCAACATCACGACTGCACAAAGCTATTGATGACTATCAATGCTGACTTGTTTGTTTGCACAGCTGCTGGGTGACGGTTTTGCCATCCAGCAACTGTACTGCCATTGAGCTCGGCAACAGTGACAGGCTGACAATCAGACAAGCCAAACTGCACCAAGCCGATAACATTATGAGAAAGAACAGCTAGCTTAGGAAGCAAAGCTATGATCCCAAGCAACAGCAAAGGGGAGGAAAGGAGAGCACTTGTGGCAGGGGCCACGGGAGGCACAGATGGCACTACTACAATGCCTCAGCTCAGACAATTACATTCGGACACAGGAAGAATGACAGCATAGGAAATGTGCTGATGGGCTTGGGGCGACGAACTCTCCGCTGCTTCTGCTGCCCTGCAGAACTGGTTAGAGCCTGAATGAAATTCACAAGTAATGAAACCTGTCACTGAGCAGAACGACCCCTTCAACTGCCAAATCTGTATTTACAGAAGCACAGCCGTGCACCGTTAACACTGGTACAGACTTGTGTGAATTTGGGAAGGGCCATAACGCAGCACAGCACTTTCCCATGACTACAGCAAAGGACTGCTGCAGTCTACAGACTTCAGTGACAAAAATATACCATGTGCACTTGCCAAAAAGCTATGTGTGTTCATCAACCAGGAACTAGACTAGTAATTTTTCCCAAAAGCAATTAGAGAGATTTAGTTTTCGTCCTTCCTGTAGCTGCAGTGCTGAAAAGTAGTGTCTGTTTCATACTCTACAATAAAGTAAAAAAAGGATGATTTTCCAAATATAGAATATATGCATTTGTTCATAAGCTTTCATATACACATATTTATTTATAATAAATATACTTTCATATATTTTTAATGTAGGATCCAAGATGTAACTCTCGCCTCTGCCACTGATCTTTCATGTGGCTTCAAAAAAGTTGCAACACTTTTCTTCACTCTGCAAGTAAAATATGGCAATTGTACACTATCACAACTACCAGTATCTGCCAAAATGTAAGTAATTTCCTATATTATGAAGATGTTAAATTACAGATGATAGGTACAGGGATGACAACAATGAATGTAACAGAGAAGTCTTTACTGCTGATAAAACTAAACCTTGGGAATAAAAGTAGTAATTTTTGATCTATTATTTTTTAGAAACTAAGTAACAGCTAATAAAGTTTGCAAGCATCAGAAAGTGCCAGCAGCCTAGCCACAAACCAGTTCAAACACACATCACCTCAAAACCCCTAATCTTCTGTGTACTAATACAATGGTCTACACAATTAAATTTTAGTACCTTTTTTCAGGCAAGGAGAAAAATTGTTCTTTTATTGCTGCCCACTGTTTCAAACGAAGGCATTTTAGATAAGAGAGGTAACCGACTCTACATGCATTCCAATTATTATGGGAAATTTCCTATTCATAGAATCACAGAATGGTTTAGGTTGGAAGGGACCTTAAAGATCATCTAGTTCATGAGCAGAGACACCTCCCCCCAGACCAGAATGCTCCAAGCCCCCTTCAACCTGGCCTTGAACACTTGATAACAGTTCTCAAATTCTTAAAACTAAAGCTATGGACTCACAAGGAATATTCACAACCTGAAACAGCTCCCTGACTACAGGGCAGAGTACCACATCACATTTAAGGAAAGCTTTTAACAACACCTTTTAATCTCGCTTTTTCTTTGAGAAACAGAAAGTAAGAAATTGAAATAAGTGAACCTAGCATAGGATGAGACCACCCAAGGGTAGAAAAAATGATAGACTCAAATGTATCTGAAAAAAATTGTAACTCTTCTTCATATCGCTTAACACTTCATAACTTCCTAATTTATTTAACAGCATTTAGTTCAGCTGCCGTCAAAAAGAGCTTGTATGCATTAGGTCACTGCAAAAAATTTACACAGCTCTCTTGTGTAAGCCTCTAACTAAATTTCTTAGGTGTCTGGCTTGGAGGAAAACACCAGTCACAGAAGCAAGTGCAGCTGAAAAGCTGTCTGCTTTTTTCTCTGGGAGGCATTAAGCATGGATTGAATGCTGACAGTAATCAACCCTGGCACACAAAAGCCAGGGAGAGAAGGGGATGAGAGACTGCACAGTTCCTCCCTTCCAGAGCTCCAGCTCCTCTGTGGGGCTCTGGGCAGTGTTTGGACAGTTCTGCTCCCCATAGCACAATGCTGCACCCATGCCCAATGCTCTGTGCAAAGGACACAAGTCATCTGGAGTCATAACAGCTGTTTCTCAAAGCAGCTCAATTTCTTATTGTAAAAGAATATCTCATCATTGACCATGTGCGCTTAGGAATTTTAACTTATTAAACTGCTTGTACTACCTGAAAGGCTAAAAGAGAGAGCAAGTAAAGAAATTAAAAATGTATACCAAGCCTTGGCACTCTTGAGCTGCAGTTGGAGGAATAATTTGTAGCAAATAGATTAAAAAAAAAATTAAGATAAAAACAACAGTGTTAATAGGAAGCATGCAAAGTGAGTGCCTATGTACACACACAATCACTTTTGCACACTTCAGGTTTCAATGCATAGCCAGAAAAGAAGAGGAACATCTTGAAATCATTCTTCATCCGCATGCAAACAGATGTTGCTCAGCTGCTGCCCAGGTGCAAGTACACAAGAAACTCCCCTTCCTCTACAGCAGATGAGCATGAGCTTGCATCTCTGTATGAGGTGAAAAGATACACCAAAGCACAAAGGGAAGGGGTAAAGATAAACCCTTGCTTGCTTGCCAGCAGAGGTAATGAAGACTTTGTAAAGAACGGTTTAAGTAGAAGACAGTCTAACTGCATTCATACCCAAGTGTATTAAAAAACACACTACAACACTCCTCAAACATTGCATTTGAAAACCAATACTAATGAATCTGTAAAACCTGTAATTCTTCCTTATCAAACATTAAAAAACACTCAAAACTTCCTTTAGGACACTTGCTGGTAACCATCATGTTAAAGAGCTATAGGCAATCTGGGATCCCAACTTCCACTGCACAGTCCATGGAACACCTCATCAGAAAACCCAAATCTATGTTCTGATCCAGGAATCTTCCTAACATACCCACTGCTGAGGCAGAACAGGACCCTGCATTACTTTACAGTAAATGGTAGATTAAAAGAAAAAACCCACAGCTTCTCTTCATTTAATACCATTGTAACATATTCTGTTTTGTGTAAAAGGGAAGAAAACCTTTGTAAACAAAGTGAACCTTTTTGTAACATACCACCAGATCAGGCAGTAAGGGCAGAAGAACATACAGATGGGGAGAGGGGGAACAAACCCACCACCGACACCACAAACACAAGCACAAAATGAGCTTCATCTCTCAAACAGTATTATTACTTTTGAAAAACCACAACTTTGCTAACAAGTGGGCTGGGAACAAAACTCATGCACAGAACAGTTTGTCACACCTACACAACACCTGCAAATCCAAATGATGCAGAAGTCATCAGTTATGGAACTGCATAAAGCTCTTACAGCACCAAGATGCCTCAAGCTGACAGTCCCTCTCTAGAACTTCCCTGAACAGATACCTGAATGCAGAGAAAATGAGAAAGCCATGACCATTCATACCATTTCCAGCATCTCAGGGGAAAGAGAGGTAGATGTTTCCCACTCAAAAACCTTCCATGGCCACTACACATTCCTACATACCATTGCCCACAGCTGAAGAAAGCAGGGCTCAGTACTCTATCGTGACTGGATGGCTGGCCATGCATGCACACGCACAGAAAACTGCAAATCAAATTATAGCTTAAAGTGCAGCTTTTGTCGGGAGTACTCAGGCTTTTTGGCATTTAGTTGTACATGACATCATCATGTGGGAAGCCATATGCTAGGGATAAAGTACACACAAACTTGGATTGGCTTTACAAATGTTAATCCTAAGAAAAATTCACATCAGCTTTGCTCGTCATGATAGCCAGGTCACATTTTTAAGAAGAAAAAGCTTCCCTTCCTCCCCAATCCTTTTTTTTTTTTTTTTTTCATTCTTTAATTGCTCTCTGCATAGCAGTTTGATTTTTAGTCTCTAAAGAGCTAGTGTCAGTTTTCATCCAACCGAATGACTACCGAGAAGCTTTCTGTTTATGCTCAACACTGAAGCACCCTCCAAAATGCAAATCTGGAAGCTTTTGAAAAGACCAGTTAAATTTATATTAGCCTCTCTTTTGTGCAGATGACATATTAGTAAGTAGTATTTTGCACCCAATGCATACAAATATCCTTATGTCCTAAAAACAAAGTAATTTTTATTTCTTAAATTGCACTACCACTACAAAATCTCTAGAAGCAATGAAATGACAGACAGCCTGAAGACAAGAGTAACTGTCTAATTAAAACAGAGCCTATGCTGTATCCTAGTAACCCAGTTATCCACAGGGACTCTCTGACACATATCTTTAACTGTGCCATGCTGACAAAGGAAAATACCCTTGACTGAGCATCAAGTTGCTCAGATCAGCAGGCTTGTTGCTCAAAAATCATATTACTTTAAGGGATAAATGGAAGTCCCAACATGCAACACCCCAAATCAGCTCCTTTGAGAAGTTAATTCACAAGACTTTTGTTACAGAAAGCATGATGAAAAATCTGAAAAGATGAGATTTTTCAACTGGTATAGTACCATCATTCTGTACTGAACTGGCAAACCAACTTTATTTCTCCCAGGCCAGATCATAACAATATACCTGTACATGCTCAACTAACAGCTGTATATGCATAAGCAAATAATACTGAAAAGCTCTCACACAGCCAGATATGAAGAAATTTAGTGGTACTCACAGAATGTATCACTTGGCAAATCAAGTCACATGAGAGAACATGTCAATGCATTTTCACAGAAAAAGGACATTTCACAGAAAAGCTGGAAAAGAACAGAACAATCTCAGCTACCGCAGCCTTTGGGGGCTGAAACTAAGTGCTCACCAAGAGCTGAAAACATGGAAAAAGGGACAAAGAGATGGAACTAAAGTCCAAGAAGTACTCACTTTAAGTAGAAGTTAGAAATAAGCTACCCAAGATTTTTCTTTACTATGTGCAAGTGGTTTTGGCCTTGACCTTGCTTGGTCAAAAAAAAAGAGAAATGTCCTAAAAAAAAAAAAAAAAGCCCTGTAAGAAAGAATCACTGTGTAATACCAAAGATCAAACTTCTGACATAATTTATAGCCACAGAACTTCCAGAAGACAATTCCCTGGCAAAATTATTAGGAAAGAAGAAATAAAGCAACAGAAGCACTATTTCAAGTAACAAAAACCAACCAAATGACAAGAAACAAATAACCAAAACAACCACAGCCACATTTCTCTACCCTTTCCCGACAGGCTGTCAAGTTCGGTCATCCACTGCACAACATATGCAAATTCAGTGCAACCATCCCTACCAGAGATGCTGGAACTGCACTGGTTTTAAGAATAATTACGGCACCAAGTAATATGTTTCCTTGTGCAAGCATCTCAAGATTTAACAATTCTGGTTTTTCTTTTACTCCTTAGCATCCTCAAAATGTGACAAGTAAAGAAATGACAGTTGCTAGCATCTTAAGAGAAAGGAAACTTGCCTAAAGCCTTTTCTTCCTTGTCCTTAATGCAATACAACAGGCCTGATCACCACTCTCAGAGCACTCTCCTGGAAACAGGTTATCCTGAGTTACTGCTGTCTAAGCTTTCAGACCTGGGGCCATGTTCATGACCAACACAAATGAGTTCAACTCCACTGGCTCCAGCAAAGTTGCACCATCTTTTCCCAGCGCTGAAGTCAGTGCTGTAAGATCACAAGTTATCAGCCACAGAATAACACAGAAGACACTAGGATGGGAGTCTTCTATTTCTTGGTACTCTTAGTTGCTCAAGATGCACATGGCACTCCACACTTAAGAGAAAGAAGCTGTGGATACTGAAGCCCCCACGTTGTGGTAATAAGATCATCTTCTTATAAAAGCTGTAGTTTCTGCATGGTCCTAGAAACTTCATCACTTCAGTTAACAACAGAAACAAAAGAATAAGCAAGTAACATGAGTTGCAGAAACAAATCAGAAAAGGATCTGCCGTAGGAAACAATATATAGATAGTCCAGCAAAAGAATTAAGGATTATTCTTACTAGAAATACGTACGGGAGAACCAGAAAGGTCACATAACTGTAAAGGACAGAGAAATATATGGGAGGGGAAAGCACTACATAGTCTAGTCTATATGGCAGTCTGCTCATAGCAGTTTTTACAGGAATGGTATCTCTTCAGGAATGTCACAGAATATGACTTCCTAATTAACATATTGAGAAATACTCTACAAAGCCAACAATAAAAAAGAGAGGCAAGGACTATCCCCTTATCAAAACTTAACACATGAGACAAATGAAAAACAAAACCAACTTGTTGGGGAACAGATCAGTTAATGCACCTTTCCCAATCAAGGCTATTAGCACAGAGCAACTGAAACATGTTTCAGAACAACTGAGCATTAAAGAAACTGAAAAGCCACACCACAGCCACACTAGCCCTGGAGAAGACGCTTTTGTTACAACTGACATTTATTAGTGTCATGAAAGAAAATATGTTTTTCTTAGAGCAATTAGGAGAAAAGGAAGTGGGCAAAGCATCATGCACTTGCAGATAACAACAGCTAAACTCTGCCACATTCTGTAATAATCATTGCACACTCGTCACCTTGGGTGCTATAAAGCATCCCATTACAATCAGACTTTTCAAGACCCTGTAGCAGAGCATCATGTTAGCTTGGCTGTGAATTATTGCTGAAGCGAATGATGACACCGAAGAGATGGCCTTTCTAAATCCTTACTAGGACCTTTCCTGGTCCTTAAGCTCCCTGGGTCATCCCTTCACTTCTCTATAGGCTCTAGTGTTTAAGGTTGCATAAGGTCCCAACCTACCTCTATTACTTTTCAGTAAAGCTACAAACAGCTTTACTGAAAGCTCAGTACAAACAGATTTACTGAAAGGCCCTCACAGTCAATGAGGGGTTGTAAACTGCAGCACATTCTGGGTAAGCACAGACCTATATGCACTACTCCATCTATCACACATGGCACTATTAAAGGTAGTCTCCACTGAAAAAAAACTGGGCCAGGATTAGAAGCTCCTCAGATGAATCCCACATCTGGTTAAAATCATGCTGATCCCCATGCACGCTGAAGAAAGCAACTGGGAAACAAGGTTGAGATGCATTCTGGCTGTAGAGCCAAGACAAAGACAGTAAAATAAGTAATATAGCAGAACAGTGAATATTGGTCTCATAAGAACAGTACAGATTTCTCTTGAATTCAGACCTTGGTATTTGTTTCAAGATGATCTGATCTACATTTTAGGACAACCTAGAAGTTTAACCCAGTGAAGTGTTGATGACTTCCTTATGTGGGACTTCTCAGCACAGTACATAGTATTTTTGGAAGTTGAAACAGATAGCCCTTAGACTCTGAACTGAACTTAAAAGCACATTTTTTGTTTAGGGTCTTGTCAATAGCTTCAACCTATCTACTTGAAAAGTATCATCACATTGAACCTTGTAGCCTGCTTCTGCTGATTTAAAAAAAGGCTTATGCACATCACAACATCTCCAAATAAAATAGCAAAATAAAATGACTGCACATGTTAATAACTGCTTTCACTTTTATTCCAGGTAAATAATACAGGAAAATTTCCATACTACATCAGTCTTAAATCTTCTGTTCAGAAGAATGCTATCTGCAGTGAAATATGTTCAAAAGAAAGGGTAAACCAGTAACCTTCTCTACTAACTTATCAGTTCTTTGAAATGGAGTCTTTACAATGTACATGAATTGTCTGATATATTCCTTACACAGCTGGAAAATCCACTCCTGCCTTAAAGGAAAGGGGTTGCTAGAGAACAGCGTATTAGGTATAACCAAATATACACTTAAGAGGTCACCCCAGCTCCTGTATGTTGGGATTCTTCCCCTTTCTTCATCTGTATATTCAAGCTTAGTCTTCTATATCAAGCTGATTTCAATTATGTAAGAGGCTACATCATGCATATGGCTATTTTTTTCCCCTTACGAAAGCTCGGCCTTTTACAAGTCACTGCTGAAGTACCAATGATCAAAAGAGGCCAGCATTTCTAGACCAGGTCACAACAGATAATTTGTACTACTTTGCCACGTATAGCCAAACCAGTATAAAATTTTTATTTATGCTAAAGGAAAAGGAGGTCAGTACACACGTTATAAGCTACAGTTTACTGTATTTTACTCCCTGTGGTTTCAATCCACCCTCCAAAAGTTGCTTGGGAATGGACTTCTAGCCTAATTCTCTCCGAGATATTCCTACTATCCCAGTAATACTCTCTTGCCATAACCTGACCGAATGCAAAGACTGGCAGGAGTACAGTTACCATAGACTTATGGCATCATTTCTCTGCTTCCTGGATAGAAGAAAGCACTTCAGGAAGGGTGTGTTGTCGTGTCATGTCCATTCCACTCTGCCCCCATCCCAATAACTATAAACCACAGGGAAACAAACATTTTCTTTTTAAGTGGACCAGGTGGGGCTTGAAAAGGTCTGACAAAGATACGAGTTTTGAGAACATGAGCTTGATAATCAAGCTCCTTTACTTCTAACCGTACACAGGTACTCACATACCTGTAAAGTGCTGTTATCCTAACATAGGAAAGCTTGCACACAGCACACAGAAAGTAACTGCCTAACACAGAGAATTCAGCCCATTAACTAATATTGGTATAATCCAGGAAAGAGAATGGTACTGAGAGAATCACAGAATGAAGATAGAAAATGCACTGGGAGGATGATAGTTAGAGCTTTGCTCTCAAAGGCTCTACATTAAAACACTTCCCTTTGCAATGATCTGAGCCTTGTTCAACCTGTGGAGTATGATTTTTCTTTTCTGTACAGACTCCTTCCTGCAGGGCCAACATAATATGGCATCCAGCACAGTGGTACAACTGAGCTTAGCCCCTCCAAGTGCAGTCCTATGTATAACACCTTGAGTGCTGTAGGAAATGGAGTGCTCCTCGCCCAGCTGACTGCATGGGGGTTCTGCATGAAGGCATATGAACACAAGTTGGTTGTCTCATGCTATGATATTAGAAAAGGAAACAAAAAGAGCTTAATGTGAGACTCTGTGTCAGGTGTTGGATGCTGTACTTAATGAAAAATATGACGTAATTATAAAGAATCCAAAGAAAAGTACAAGAATGCACAGAAGTTCTCTAATGAGGAAGCAAATGAGATAAAGTTGGGATTAATCATCCTAAAGGAAAAGCGATTACAAGGGGAAAGAAAAGTACATAACAAAACATGCCAATTGTTTTTAAGCACATGTGAAGTTATAACAAAGAAGAATAATCTCTTTTCCACATTTACAGTGCATAGCTCAGTCCCGATAGCCTTTAGGATCAGTTTTCCAAAGGTCGATGTTGCTCTGTATTGGAAAGGATCACTCCAGATGGTTCAGGAGTCTCCATCACTGGAGGTCTTTAAGAATAGTTTAAATAACCACATCAGGAACTATAATTACAGCTGATTCTTACTTTGAGACTTTTTTCAGACCTATTTGCTCTGATCTGGGCTGTTCAGATCCACTGCAGAGGGAAATCAATGTCACATGTGTTTAAAAAAATAAAAATGTTGCAGGGCTAAGCCTTCTGTGAAATTTCTTATATACAGAAAAGCTGGTTTAAAGAAAATAAACCAATAAACTGTGTCTAGGAATAACCAAACATTCCTG
>NW_009931940.1:19296-21856 GCF_000696875.1 Nestor notabilis
GGAATTTCTCCAGGATCTGTTAAAAATGTTAGCTTACGTACAATGAATTGTTACCATAAACAGGAGGTTGCTAAGGAATAAATCAGCTAAAACACTCAAAGGTATACTGAGCAGGGATTGTAATCTGTGATTATAAGGAATTCCCTAATCCTAGCAATCAATTAGTTGCCAATGGATAGTAAGCAAAGTGCATACTACTCTCTTTAAAAGCAACAGAACAACATGTTCCATATTCAGCTGGATAAAAGCATATCCAAACAACTTCACACCACTGAGGACCCACAGCAAAAAGGACCAGTGTTTGAAAGCAGCAGTATGTGCATGACTTCGTTAGCAGTTGTGCATCCTCTGTGGTGAATGTGCTATTTACCGTATCTCTAAACAACCACAGAACTCATTATAGAAGCACAACTTGTTTAGCTGTCCTGTCAGGGATCCTTCTCAAGTGAGGCAAGCCTCCAAATTCTTTCTCTTGCCTTCCAGCATTACCCATTCCCTTTCAAAGGCCAGACACTTCAGTTCTTGATTACAACTGGAGTAACAATGAAGTGAAACCTTCTGAAAGCCTCAAAAGAAGACAGTAATATTTCTACCTGCAAGCAAAACACAGCCAATGTTCAGCTCCCCAAAACCTGTTTCCACATCTTCCTACTAGCATGAGAAAGGAGGAAGAAATTATAACCAGTTTCTTAGTCACAACCACAAACATTTTAAAAGCACTACAAGTACAAAATGCCTGTACAATTGCACAGTCAAGGAAATCATCCCTGTCACAGACACATACTACTTTTTACTTCATGAGGCGATTTCACCTTCTCTTTCCCGACCCTGCTGCTTCCCACAATACCTACATCAAGGATAAAACCAAAGTAATGAAAAACGTATTCTGAGCTGCTTTGGACTCCTATGGCTAGCAAAGACATTTCTTCAGCAACCTAGGCTGTAGTTATCCTCAGCTGCACTCCAAGACCTACTTGGGCTTCCAAAACTACACACATTTTATCAACTAGTGCTCCCCTGCTAACTGAGAATAAGAGCAAAGTAGGACAGCTCCTGCTGCTGTGGAATGCTTGAAATTCCTATCACTGCTGACAATTGCATGAGAGAAAGCGGCGAGCATGTACTGCACATTGGACTGAAAAATTTTCTCCAAATTTATACTTTATGATGCTTACACCTGAAGAAGCTCAGATGAGAAATGGGGACAGACAGTTACACTTCTGTGCTGTAGGGTCAAGGCTCAGGTGCCTGCAGCAATACTGGATAGCACAGCCTTGGTTAGGAAGGCAAGATAGGCTGCTCTTTATATGGAAGTAAAACTAGAAGAAAACTGTATGTGCTTTGCCTCTAGAAATAAAGCTGGTCTAACACTGTCATCCTAGGATCAAAAAAGTGTGGTTTGCCTCCTCTAGTATACATTGCTACCTGACAGGCAGAATAGTTAAAATGGGAATTCTTGGTGATGATCCTAGTTATAGTACATGAAAGATATTTTGCTGTTACTTGCTGGTTTGTGGCACTATGTACAAGCCCCTAGCAGAGATTCGGGCTTAGGCCTTGGCAACACCTGCTCCACAACATCCTGCTTCTTAAAATTACAGTAAGTGCTCGTAGGAGTTTTCTAAATTAAATTTCTTTAAAGTGACTGAAATTAGACCCAAAAGACTTTTTTTTTTTTTTCTCTTTAGCTCCTTATTCTCCTTCCCTGCAAAGTTAACTACCTGGCACCACTTCTACTTGAGACGATCATAGATTTTATTCATTCACACACATACACACATTCAATCTTTGTTAAAGAGGATTTGGAAGAAGCTAAAAGCATATGGTCATGTAAGTTTCCTACAGATTTGAGTAACACTGAGAGTATTTCCAGCAGCATTTTCCATTTTGTCCCATCAGATCACTGAATCGTTTAACCTGCAGTGGTTTTGCTTATTATCTCTTCAAATGAATGACACAAAAAAAGGCTGAAGCACTTGGTACCAAACTCAGTTAAGATATGCAAGCAGTAGTGCTCCCACCCAAGAAAACTTCATTTTAAAATACACAGGCAGGCCAGATATACATGTCAGTCAAATCACAAGCTGCTTAATAAAGAAAGAAACAACAAACATACAAAAGAGAGGTATGCTAGCACAAGTATTCACAAAGCCAGAGTACAGTCAGCTTCACAAGCAGCTAAGTCACCAAACACCATGAGACCCTCAGGGTCCAGGCATCCTTGTAATAATCTTATGTGCTCGAAAGTCTCTGCTAACACAAGACAGAAAAGACAAAAGATAAAACCCAAACGCTTTCACACATCTTGCAGCACTAACTCTAAACCCAATAGCCACACTGTGGGAAAGGACCAGTTATCCTTTTAGGGGATAGGAGAAATAAATTAAAATCCAATGCACTACCTGCGGTTGGCAGTTCTAGTTTTAGCAGTTTCTATGCCCAGAGACATGGGATGTGCCTTCCTGTTTGCCAGCTCTCTGAAATGTCACATTATACAAACCACATTAAGATGAAAGCAAACGGAAGGTGTCTCATGTAATCAAAATATAAACAGTTAAAG
>NW_009931940.1:21874-33258 GCF_000696875.1 Nestor notabilis
AGAGAACATTAAACATATATATATGCACACACATATATAATATGTATATATTAGATCTAATAGATACATGCACATAGTACATAATACATTAGCGTGTATGTTCTACACCAGTTCTAAGGGTCCTCCCTCCCACACAGCTGAGCTTAAAGCTGTGATATTTTCTCAATTTCATTGCCTGAGATTCAGTTCTTATTTCAGTTATATCTTCTTCAGACTGTCTTCACACAACAAATCAAAATACAGGTAATCAGATAATGCTCATATTCAAACTCTGCTGTGATTTCATGGAGACTTAAATCCTCACCTCTGTCTCTCTAATCCATCCAGTTCCATGATTCGCAGTCAGCAACTTAGGATGAAGATATTAACTTTCTTGTGAAGATTTATAACATCCTGACTCATCTTTAAAAATTCTAAGGATCTTTGGGCACAGTAGGCGTAATGATCACCTTAAGGAAGGCTACAAGAAAACGAGGCAGAAATCATGATCGCAGGTGTGCAAACAAAGCGTGCTGTACCACCTGTCAGTAGAAGACAAATGGAAAAAGGGCGCTTTGAGGACCATTATTCCCAGCCCAGTCTCTGGAAGATGCTACAGCAGCCTCCTTTGCAGATCTGTTCCTACCAGCCTCTGATGGTGCACAGCTCTGCACAGACCATAACCTAAAAAACGATACTATGCCTGACTTCCTGAGTGAGTATGGAGTATGTTAGTCTATGTTTTGTCCTCTCCAGTAACTTTTGAATCCAATGACCAGTTAAAAACACACTCAAGAGAAGTCTAGAAATTCAGCAATAATCAGTTTCAATTATATTTCCCGAACATAAGAATCTGAGATGAGGAGAGAAGTATACGCTAGTTGTTCATCTGCCCTTCTCTCCACTGAGTGAGGCTCAGGCAGAACTCAGCTTTTAACATGCCTTTTGGGAGCAGGTGCCTAGCAAACATGTATATCCACAGCTTCAGACATAGCACCACACATACTGCTTCCCCAGTACACATATCTTTTTGACACTGATCTGCTGTTAACTGCCCGGGTTGGATGGAAAGGGAGGGAGGGGAGGGAAACAGGACACTACAATCAAGGCACTGGGATTCATAAATTCTGCCCATCATGGAACAGATTTATTTTAGACCAAGCTGACCTTCCACCTACCCACCTAGTTCTGTCCTGTGCAGAAACCCCAAAATCCACCTAGTTGCGACAGGTTCGGTTTTGGGGTTTTTTTTAGCTGCATAAAACATTGAACCTAATCACTTTAGAAAATGGACCCTTCAAGTTACTTCTGCATGGGATCAAGCAGATATACACTTTCAGATTCAAAGCTCAACCTTGAAAACAATCCAAATGTCCAGCACAAACAGCAGACAGTGGTTTTTTACCCCCAGTGAGAAAAAAGGCATTCACATTTCCGCCAAATAATTATTCACTTGTTAGACAAGTAAAACAATTGCTTGAAAGTGATGATAACACAATGAATCTGCTACATTATTACAACTTTGACTCCTGTTCCCACTACTGAGAGAATCTACTCACACAGAGATTAGCTGCAACAAGAATTTCCATCCAAAAATGATCTTTGATAGTCCTCTCTACCACTAAAATTAATTCCTGTATTTCAAGGAAATCTGCTCTCTTTTAAATCCTGTTTCCAGCTCAAAACACCGCAAAAACTTCTGGACAGTAAGCATGGTTTCCTTCTGGTTTTAATAATGGAATGGTAAACTACAACTACAGCATTGCCTATGCTTCAGTCTGCAGCTTGAAGTCCTCTGAATACCTATTTCTTCTCTCGCTCTTATTGAACAATCTTGTTCACTTCATAAAAACAGTAATTTCATTAATATAAAATTAGCATCTTATCTGACATGGCATAAAAGTGAATCAATAGGAGGGAAGTAGAGTTTATGCTTTTGTTTTATAACACAGTTATAAACTGAAGAGGTAAAACAGACTGAACTACAATTATTACTTGGACTGAAGGCTGAAGTTACTGAGGACAAGGTACACACTCTCTACAGTCAGTCCTCTTAGCTTCTAAAGATCAGAAATTTAACTTCTGTTTCCAAGCTGTTAGACTTCTACACAATCTGCCATGGGATCTAGATAAATATATCAAGCAGGCCAGATCTGGCCTAAAGGCAGCACATTCAGATTTCCTGCTTATGCTACATTCTGGCTCAGTAACTCCAACATGCACAGTTTAGACTATGGAACTGATATAGTTTTGGGGAGCAGAAGTTAAAATCCATGGCTTATCTTCCCAAATCAAGCCACCGTACATGCAAAAGACTATGTTGGGAGCTATATAAAAAACAGAATGACTGCCATCATTTTATCCATGTCATGTCAGAAGACAGGCTGTCAATACATTAAGCAGCAAAATTAAATTAACCCTTGAAGAGAATCTGCTAAAACAGGGGAGAAAACAACATACCAAAACTCTGGTAAGCATCTGTTTAAAAATATGTTTTAAGATTAAAAAAAGGCCCTAGCAGGAGAAGTTATATAAACCAGCCTAAAACAGTCTGTTATACTATATAATTACTCATAAAACTATGCTGTACTGTGACTAAGCAGGGTAATGATCTTTTCTGTGTCTCAAAAAAACTGTAGGATCTAACAGTCACAAGTTGCATGCCAGCTTTAAGTGAACTTTGATTAGCACTGCATCCAAGAATCCCACTGTGGTGAACCTTTCATCCCCTTCATTCCACCAGTAATTTAATTCCCATAAGGAATTACAAAAGCTAATGAAATAAACAGCTGCATAGAATTTATTTCCGCATTCTCAGTGCATGCATGTTTCTTATGTGTCTTCCTATCTGTGCAAGGACATTTCTGTTGAAGGAAGAGGAGGAGTAAAAGGCTGAAGAGATGGAGAAAATCAGAATTTGCATGTTGCATCTTGGTGTAACACTAAATGAAACTATGTGAAAATCCATTTATACATGTTGCACATTACAGCAACAACAAGTAGACACCCCCCAAAAAAAGTAAATCTACAACTTTAGCTTTCTACTGTTTGAATTTTTGAAATAAACCAAAATTATTTTGCATTAGTAACAGTTTAGGACTGAATTAAATTTTTCTTTCAAATACATGAAGAAAGCATTCATTCTTTAAAGTAGTGATAGAAACTCCTGTAAAGCAGGTTGTTATCTTCAATTAATATTAGCACTATGCTTACATTTAAATGAGGATAGAAAAAGAAGACCACAGTGCTTAAAACACTCTACACATCTCAACTGCAGCAGCTTAAGAATCAGATGTGTGGCCAAAAATAAATCCACTAATTCTTTCTCAAGAGAGAACAAGGAGTGAAGAGTGAGACCCAGTACAAGGCAGAAGGCCTCATTTTTACAATGTCATGGATCAGTAAGATAAGATGAAATTCCAGGAGAGAACAAGACTGAAGAGATGCTCTAGTGTCATTTAACTACATAGCTGGTCAGCTAACTAAACAGAAGTGTAATTTTTGGCTTAATATTTGTCCAATAACCCACAACAGCAAGCAAAGACAAATCAGATGTAACCTCTTCTTTATTTCCTTACACACAGAGGAGCCTAGAAGACATGCAAGATGAGATGGAGAGGAAATGTCACAAAATATTTATTGAGGTGCCAAGATCGGAAGTACTGGAGCACTGCAAATGCACTAAATGTAAAGTTTGAAACTGCACAGTGTTCCAGATGACAGTAACCAGGACAACACCAGGCTCAATCTGGCTAAGCTCAGTTATGAACATGAAACGAGCACAAATGGTGCTTTACTGATTAAAAGCATCTCCATCTCAACAAACCTGCTTCTTCTGCATTTGATTTCAGAAACTCAGCAAAGAGATAATGCACAGCTTTGATCTATTTGAGGATACATTTAGCTGTTAACTCCTGATGTACAACTTTCTTTCATTTTCTGGTGCTCAGGTTGTTTTTTGTTAAATCTAAAAAAGGTGCACTAATTAGTACAATTCAACAGCAAGTTCTTCTTGTGCTGGGTGAGTTGCAGTGCCCCTCAAAGTCAGTTCAACTACTGCAAACTTTCAAACTCTGCAAAACAGACTTTAATGCCCTGTCTTCAAGAATCAGCTATGACATGCAGGTCAAATAGAGTGCCATTATTTCAGCAAAATTGTTTAAAAGGTAGTAACCAGGTCCAAGAACAGTGTTAGGCTATACAGGGGAGCAGCCTACAAACAGCATAGAATTGGTAAAATTAGAATGGTTTTGCTGGATTAGTGAGATGCATTGGCTCAGTCAAGAGTCCAAAGCACACCAGAATCACTGAGAAAGAGGAACTGGGCAACAATCAGAGCACTGGAAGCAGTGAGATGTCCACTATTTCAGCAGCAGTAAACAGTTCAGTCAGCTCACTGTAGTAAGCACCAACAGAATGTTAACACACAAAAGGGGGGGGGGGGGGGGGAGAGGGGGGGGGGGGGGGGGGGGGAAAGGAAGGGAGAGGAAACACCTTAGAAGGGTAAACTAAATGCGGCAAGTTTCAGATTAAGTAGTTCAGCAGACAAAATCTGTCTAGCTTCTGCTCTACCTTTAGAGAAATGTAAAGAGGAGTATCTGATCTTACAGTAGTGAAGCTGAATTGGTAGTGCTGAATGCTTTAAAAGTAAATTAAGTATTTAAATGTGTTGTGCTTTTTACTTTTTTCCATATGCTAACAATGTAAAACTAAACATCCTAAGTCACTGGGTGTGGTTTACTTTAGAGATTTTTTTTTTTTGGAGATTGTTTAAAAACAAATCACTGACATCAGCCTGACATCTATTATGGCCATTGCCACAACAAAACGTAATCTGGAAACCAGGGAAACTGAGTAAGCCTCAGAACACTAGAACCTGAGTCTGCACACAAAAACGTGCAGTCCTGTTTTTTTAATACTGGAGGTCCCACTTTGATAATAGCATATTTTTCCAGAAGCTAGTTTTGATTAATTGTACAGTCTTTTGATTTTGCTGCTTCTTCCTGTTAAACTCTATGCTTGACGTACTTTACCTGTACCATAACTAAATTCTGCTGATTGACATAACCTTAAAGTGCTACATGCTTCAGTTCTGACCTGGTTATCAACACAGCTACACCACAGTATCTACCAGCAGCTCCCACGTATCAGGCGTGAAGACTCCACATGATTTACAATTTTGCTGGTTTCTAAGCAATGATATGCTAGGGTTTATTATTCTTGCCTAATTCAGCAAGTCCAATTAAGAGTACACTAAGTATTAGCCTGCTTTCAGAAATGCAGGTTTGAAGTTCATTACAGTGACTCAACCACTTAAAACCACTAATTTATCAGCACCTTGGAATCAAAGCTTTAGAATGAAGGCATGTAATGAATAAAATCTCTGTGCATATTGTGACTTGCAAGTCTCATTATTCCCAAGTTCCCTGAATTCCACACCTCTGGCACCAAGAAAACTCCCTTTCCAGTCCCACACTTTCCCTTCTTTCTCTGTGCACCTCTGTCCTCTTATTGCAACACTCTCCTTCTTATCTATGAACTCAGAAATCTCCTTCGATTCTCTACTTAACTTCAAAAAAGAGTAACATCTCAGTTTGGATGATGCTACATCATTAAAGATTCTCCCAACAGTTGACGACCTAGAAAGCATTACTTAAGCTTCTTTAAAGTGAAGGTCCTATAAGCACTCACCATCATTTCCTTTTCTAGCACTGCTAGAGTCTATTTTAGTACAATTGCATGACACTACATCATGAAAACAAGACAGAGCTATATAATAATAATAACAGAAAAACAAACCATGGACTTCTTTTGTGCAGTTTGTTGTAGGCATCCCAGAAGATCTGAGAAATCTTTCTGAAGACAGGAGTGCCAGACAGGCTGCTGTAACTCCAGATTGCTTTAATACATTCTAAATTTCAGGCTTTGTGAATTATGAATGTTTATTCTGGGTCCTCACATTCCCCTAACTCATTAAGACCATAAAGTAAATATTAACCAGGTATTATTTTTTATTTTTAATAGCTATAAGGCATGTTAAAACATTATCTTAAATCCTTGGCTTTACATGATCACTTCATCAGATTCTTTTTCCTCCTTCCACAAAATGTAACCATGACATAGTATCGGATGTAACAGATGTGTTGATGATACATTAAGATGTAATCCCTAAGACTGCTCAAAAAACTACTATGTATTTTTCCTTTCCTATGGCCTCCCACAACCTCACTGCAATTCAAACAAAAAAGCTAGAGAGAAAATAATTTTCTGAAGTCTTGAATCTTGAGATCTACTTGCTATCCCCCTCCTTTTCCTCTTTACTCTTCCATACGGGCAAGCATAGACAATATTAAATCCAAGATAGTCACAGATTAGATGTACTCACCTGTATTCACCTAAATATTCAATGATGCAGCACTTCATTTGCAATGTTTTTTTAGCTTTGTAATACAGAGGGCATGGGTTTTATTTATTCTTTTTTATCTATTAAGAGGACCTTCATTACCCTTAAAGCTGATAAAGAGACTCCAGAAGAGTCTTGGAACAGACTAAAAAGGAAAAAAAAAAAAAAAACAAACAAAAAAACTCACAACAACAACAAAAAAAAACCAAACCAAAAAACCAACCCAAAACAAACAATACCCTTGCTTACCAAAGTAAAGAATATTCTGAATATTACATAAATATCAAACACTTACATACTTCTAATGAATATATCAAATGCAGCTTTCACTTAATAGGCAACCTGTTTCAAGTTAAAGGTTCCTTATACTCGTCCAGTTGGAAAGACAGAGGCAACTAATCATAATATACACAGAGTTTGTTACCACTTTGAAATCCACAATAATTTTTACTCAAAGATCCCATTATTAGTGGTTCAGAGAAGGAGCTAGTGCCACTGTGCTTCCGGAAGACATACTAATCACTGCCTAGAGTGCAAATGGGTTTCCCTAGGAGCTAATCAAGGTAAAACCTAACTGCTTTTCTCTATCTACATGATTATTTCATGAGTCCACAATAATACTTTGATATAGTCCGAAGGGCTTTGCTTTCCACTGGCAGGTTTAATTCACAGTTCCTAGCATTGCATGTTCAGAGGCTCGCGAGCCTGGTATTCTCTAAGCCCTTTCTACTCTCTAGAGAACTGAAGTCTTCAAAATGGGATAAGCAGATAAGGTCCATTTCGTTTCTTGATTTTTAGGTAGTCATGTATGTTAAAGAATGAAACATTTAAGAGAACTATACAATGAGGAGCACATGCTATTTCAGAAAATGTTTTAAGTTAGGAAAAAAAAAAGAAACAAAACTCATGCTATACTTGAACTGCACATGCAAGGGTTTAAGGGTTTAAAGTGGCAGTCTTTTAGTACATTAGATTTATTTCCATTCCTTTGCCTTCATCAACAAGGGTTTGCATAACCAGATGTTCTTAAACACTGCAGTTTACAGCTGCCCCATATGGAACTGTAACAATATGCATAACTATGGAAACCAAAGCAAAGGTCAGGAAAAAAAGGTATTTTAGTAACCTGATACTACAGTTTAAGTTACTGAACCTACATCTTTCTCGAATGAACCTGATTACGAAATATGTCAAACATATTTTGCATCCAAATGCTTCTCTCTATATTCCTAAAACCAGAAGAATACTTACTTTTTACTTATGGAAAAGTAATTTGTGTTAAGATTGAGTTTCCGCCTACAAAGTGCCAAGTGCTTTCTGCCACAAAGTAGATTACTCACTGAATTCAATAGGTTATCATTGGTACACCTCAAAACCCAGATCTTCGAGATTATTTCCAAATCTTACTGAGCTACATCTTCCTTTAAATAATCCTACGTTTATGATGTCCATACATCAAGGACTTCAGTGAATAAACATCACCTGCTTTTTCTTTTTCAAACCATCTCCCTCTTTTGGTTACAGAACAAAAAGTGGATACTGGCACTAACAGTTCAGTAACATTACCAACATAAGCTCTCTTACCTTGAAAGTTCCAAGGAATATTAAATAGAATATTTGCGTATGTCACTACATAATCTTTTAATGAGGAACAAAAGTAAAACACACCTGCAAAAGCATGTTCAGCTAGTCAGTTGATTTACTAAGCCCATCAAACCTGTCATTTATCCTAAACTAACAAAGGATCCAATCTGTGCCCCAGAAACACATAGAAACTCCTTCTTGCTCTTGGCAGAAGATGAAATCAAGAGAAATGGCTTAGTCCAAAAATATTTTGCTCTTGGCCATTCTTCCTTTCATAAGCAGGCAAGGAAATTTAAACCCCAACTCCCTTCTACCCCTAAATTCAATACTGACTCCTCCAAAATAAAGCCTTTCAGACTTAGTTGCAGATAAGTACTCTAACAGGCATGGCTCACAATTTCAGAAGTAGGATTGTCAAATACTGTCCAGCTGAAACTGCTAAGGATTATTTTTAGCAACACTGTAGCTGACTCAGTTCTGGTGCACATTAAAGAATTAGCAAAGAGTTAATTGAGTAAGGCTTTTAATTCAGAAAGCTATATGGCAATTAAGCTATTTAACATAAAACCCAAGCATTTTCTGACATGTCCCACCCAATACAAATTATGAACTGTAAACACTGGAGTTCTTACAACAACAAGGTTGGGGCACAATGGAGAAGTTTAAATATTTAATTTAGACTGAGCTGTAAGTCATTAATGTTTTATGGATGCAAATCTGCAATTCAGCTAGAGCTAGACAGTGATGCAACCCATTCTGGCTGAAACAAGGGGGAATTCCTCTAGTACAGAATGGGATATAACCCCCCTCCTCCCAGAAACATTTCCTGCTTTTACATGGAGATCTCAGGCAATGACAGAGTCAGGATGCAACTTCATCCAGTCACAGACACAGTTCTCTGCCCATCATTTTGTTCACTATTAAAAAAAAGTAGCTTGATCACATATCTAGAATATACAGTTACAGCATCAATTTACAGAAAACTGTCCTTAAGAACACGCTGTGTTTTGAGAATGCCACAAGCAGTTGAAGCTACTTTGCACTTCTCAATTGTGACAGAGCATCAGTCAACCAAAACAAGCACACTGAGGAAAGTAGAGATATTAATATTGAAAAAAAGAAACATACCTGCATTTCTATATGCAGAGCAAGACAAGAGGTTTTACCTGCTAGCTCATCTAAAGCTGGAAGGAGTCTACCTGAAGCAGCTAAGGTTCTTTAATCCAACAAACGTGCCAAAAAGGGAAAATTCTAAGCTCTTCCAAATTCAGCCAGTACAAAGCAGCAAATTATTCTATTTTTAACAATTCTTAAATATTCTGCTCAAAGTATATATTTAAGTCAGCCTTGCTGCAAAATACTAGCAAGTGTTGATGTTACATATGCTTCAGAAAATACACTTTTACTTTTCTGGGAAGCAAGAGGAGACCCGATAAGTGTGAGGGTCAACATTAAGAGAAGGAACTGAGGAGGTTCAAGCAGAGGAGTCCCAGCAGCAACCACTGTTCTCCAGAAGGGGACTGAGTATTTCACTTGAAGGATTTCTGAATGATTCCTTATCTAACCTAGCAAGACCATGCTTAAATTGCTGAACAAAAGACAGGAGCATATAAATCAAATAATTCCAGTCCCTGGCACATAATTGTTTGAATGAGAATTAGCTTTAGAAAATATTTTACAAAGCTTTATAAAATAGATTGCACCTCTACTGATCAATAAACCCAGTACACATCCTGCCAGCTTATTACAGACTCCAGAGAACACAGTTTAACCATCTGCAAAGCAGAACAGAAAGCGTTTGAAAAGCAGATTATGCCAAATCTTTAACTGCAAGTGAAGTAGTGGTTGGTCAAACCACGTTTCTGTAATATTTTTCTCCATCAAGATTTTTCAAAGGCAAAAATCTCCACCAAAATACCAGTTTACAGAACGTTAGAAGGAAACATGCATCACACTGAAAAAGAATGTTAAACACATCATTTCATGAAGCAGCCTTGTTTAGATGCCTACCTACTCCATTACTTAACAGATTCACTTCATATTCTAACCATTACCTCTCAACAGAAAGTAGAGAAATCCACACTGACACATAAGCAATTCAGACCAAATTTAGCGAACCTGATTTCAAAGCTCTTCAAGAAGTTGATGAAATGGAAGCACAGCTTCTAACTTCTAAGGGAAGGGAATTGCACCTG
This sequence comes from Nestor notabilis, assembly GCF_000696875.1. Classification (NCBI taxonomy): domain Eukaryota; kingdom Metazoa; phylum Chordata; class Aves; order Psittaciformes; family Psittacidae; genus Nestor; species Nestor notabilis. Next base: position 32,036 of record NW_009931940.1, read on the forward strand.
GCGGGCAGAAGGACAGGAATGGATCACACTGCAAAAGTGCTAAATCACCTGTTTCCAGCCTTACTCAATTGCTGACAGGGACAGTTAAAAATGTTTTCGTACACTTACAGTTTAAGAATACTTTTTTTTTTTCCTTCACAGATTTACAAATAAATTTGTCTGATGTCTTTCTGTACAGAAAGCTATCGTGAGATTGCAATGGTGTAGCTAACAGTATCACGGAAGAAGGAACAGCAAAAGCAGCTCTGGCAAGTGAATTCCAACTAAACAGAGGAAAAGTGAAACTAAAAAAGCCAGGTGTCTGTGATAATTTCTAGAACCTGATCTTTTACATTTTTAAGGTTACTTTTTACACAGTCAAGGCAAACAAAAGTTTTAATGGTAGGAAGTTCTTAAGTGATTAATAAACTAACATATAAATACATAAAAATAAACTATATACACATAGTTATTAAATATATATTTAGACAACTGTATACATATATAGATAGAAATACCTGAAACAATAAAAATAAAAATAAAATAAAATAAAATTTAAAAAAAAAAACACCAACGCAGCACTACTATAGATAAAACTTATAAACAGAATTTTCTTCCTCCTTGATACTGAAGGCTTGAATAACTTTTTAAATAAGAATGACTTTAAACTTTGGGGATCCCATCTTACAAATGTCTTGATTGGGGGCAAAGTCATTAGATACTTGCTAATAGTATTTCAGTTTTATTTATGAACTAGGAACTATAACAGGACATGTGGAGCGTGCTGCTGAGACATAGGTGACCTGATTTATTTTCTACTCCATATGGGCCTGCCACCCACTGAAAAAGAAAAATAGGACAGCTTTTTAAAGTTCAACTGGACAAGACTGGACTTTCTGCCTTGAAATCAGAACTCTGAAAACTGGAATGATTTTGTTCCTAAAAGTTGTGGGGTTTGTTGTTTTTTGTTGGGTTTTTTTGTTGTGGTTTGGTTTTGGTTTGGGGTATTTTTTGTGGGTTTTTGTTTTTGGGGTTTTTTTGAACACTCTTTTAATCAGCATTTTAAAACTAGGTTGTGTTACAAGCAAAAGGTGATTTGAATCATTTACCATTACTTCAAAAACCTTACTTCATCACTGAAGGGTAGCAAGATTTCCCCAGTTAGTCAAAAACACCAGTTTCAAAGAATTTAAGGTTCAGTAACCACAGAACGATAGAATAGCTTGGGTTGGAAGGGACCTTCA
>NW_009931941.1:0-2433 GCF_000696875.1 Nestor notabilis
GTGAGCGAGCGGCTGCGTGGTTCTTAGTTGCCGGCTGGGCTTAAACTACGTACCCAGTCAAAACCAGTACGACTACTTTCAGTCCAGGTTTCTTTTCCAATCTACTTTTGTTGCATATTAGTACTTGTGGAAATAGTTGTAGGTATCTATGTGTGTGTGTGTTCATGCGTATTGTATATTCACATATTATGTGGACTTACAACAAATACTTAAATCTGCAAACATTTCAATGTTCATTAAAATATCAACATTACTGGTTTGCCAGACAAAATTTAAGAAAACTTCCTATTTCTTTAATCAGTACGCTTGTTGTTCAGTCTCTGCCTCTACCCATCTGATTTTCCTTTACCTGTGTACCTGTCCAAACATATTATGCAACTTCTACAGAAGGTGGAAGCAAGGATAGGTAGCCTGTGAAGAAGATAAAGAAATAGAGCAGCCAGAGATAGGGTTAGGAAAGCTAAAGCCCTAACAGAACTGATTGTGGCCAAGGACATTAAGAGCAAAAAGAAAAACATCTATAAGTACATTAGGGATAAAAGGAAAACAAGGGAAAATGTGGCACCCTTCTGGAAGGAAATTGGAGATCTGGTCACCCAGGACATGGAGAAGGCCAAGGTAGTCAATGACTTTTGTGCTTTAGACTTCACTGGCAAGAGCACCAGCCACGCTGCCCAAGTTGCAGAAGGCAAAGGCAGGGACTGGGAGAATGAAAAAACAGCCTATTGCAGGGTAAGATAATGTTTGAGATCATCTAAGGAACCTGAATGTGCACAAGTCCATGGGACCTGATGAGGGTCCTGGGGGAACTGGTGGATGAAGTTGCAAAGATGATCAGAGGGCTGGAGCACCTCTCCTAAGAAGACAGCCTGAGAGATTTTGCTTGTTCAGCCTAGAGAAGAGAAGGCTCCGGGGAGACCTTAGAGCATCCTTCCAGTCCCTAGAGGGGGGCCTACAAGAAGTCTGGAGAGGGACTTTTGACAGGGCCATGTAGTGACAGGACAAGGGGGAATGGCTTCAAGCTGACAGAGGAGAGGTTTAGATTAGACATCAAGAAAAAATTCTTTACTATGAGGGTGGTAAGACACTGGAACTGTTTGCCCAGAGAAGTTGTGGCTGCCCCATCCCTGGAAGTGTTCAAGGCCAGGTTGGATGGGGCTTGGAGCAACCTGGTCTAGTGTTTGTTGTCCCAGTCCATGTTGGGGTGTTGGAACTAGATGATTTTTAAAGGGCCTTCCAACTCAAACCATTCTATGATTGTGTTTTCTCCAAAATTTTCTCTCCTCTTTTTTCTCTTATCTATCTCTTCATTTGTCATACCACTTGACTGTCAGACACGTTTCTTAGCTATTCATATAGATTAATACCTTCATTAATGCTAGTCTCTTTGTAGCTGGTAATGAATTTCAACTAATGTCATGCAAATACTGTGTGGTAAGATTTGCTAAACTTGAAACTTGTCAACAAATATTGTTTGCCTTTGAAAATGATGTTTTATATTTCTGGTTTCACCATTCCGAACCTCCAGTTCAGGCAGGTACTTCAAATTGATTGCTTTTGAACAACAAAGAAAAGAAAATATACATACTAGTGTTTCATAGCTCAGTAAACAGGCCTTAAAAGGGTTGTTTCAGGGTGACCTCTGATTTTTCACACACAATTAGCTAGCAAACAGTAAACGTAATGAAAGAAGTAACAGCAATTATAACTTGTAAGCCCATTATTTTTCTTTTTGCAGTCACAAGATCATTATTATTTGCAAAAAAAATGTGTATCAGAAAACAGGTTGGTAGTTTTTGATCATGAACATTTTGAATGTATTTGATTAATTTCTCTCTTCACCATCTTTAGCTGAAAACAGTTATTTATATTCCTCTACTATAAAGTGATAATTTTCCTATGCAAATCTCTAGCTAATAAGCAGAGAAATCCAGTTGTAGATGAGTAATTAAGCTAAATAGTACAAGGAATTTTTATACTAACGGTAGTCCATTCATACAGAAGACATTGCAGGCAATTATATACTTCAGATTAATAGAAATTATTTATTCTGAGACTTGTTTACATGTTAAAATATCATATTTTGTCTAAATTGCCTTAATTATGCAGAATTATGCAGCTATTCTTGAATTTAAGAAATGCAACTTAACATTTTACTACATTAACTTTTATTAAGCTATAGACATTAACATTGAGAATTGTCTCTTATGTACTTTTGTCTCACAAAGTGCACTTAAAAACGTAATAAAAAGGCAAACAAAATTTGTCCCAGTTTGGGGGAATTTCTATTATCAATACAAACACACCTGTACCAATGGGATGGTCTTTATGTATTTATTTTACTTCTGGATCTCTATAACTTATTTTGTTATTAAAGGAAACCTTGTGACGTGGTTTAAGCCCCCCAGCCGGCAACTTGGAACCACACAGCCG
>NW_009931942.1:0-18530 GCF_000696875.1 Nestor notabilis
AATAAAAAAGGTGAGTGTAAACTTAAAATCACAGCATTATGGTATATTGTGGAACACATTCTGATGGAATGAGTAAAGATCAGAAAGTAAACGGAAAGGAGGGTAAAATTTAACATGGGTGTTCTACATTTGAAACCTTTTAGATTGCTCTGATTTCACTAAGAGCAAGTTTTGAAAGGACAATAAAGCAGGCCTAGTATATTTCAATAAAGTACCTGTTACGACAGGTATCATACATAAATTATTTAATATGGAAAAAGTAGTGTTTAATAAAATATTTGTAAACAATAATTTGGCTAAACCAATATACAGACAGAGAAATATTCCCTGAAGGCCATTACTGGTAAAATTTCTTGCAGATCATTATAGATTTAATAATTTCATTAATAACCTTACTGCAAAATGTAGTATTGCAGTAATTGAAGGTATTGATGGCTGCAAGTAGATTGAACTGTTACAGAGGAGGATCAGAAACTTGAACAATGGAAGTTTTAATTTGGAGGGGGGTGGGGATGGCAAGAAAAAGCTGATGTAATAAATACATGGAAATTATTTTTTTTTTTATTTATATCTAGTGGGTTGGGTTTTTTTATTGTACTCCTAGTAAGCCTACAAAAATAAAAAGAAATAAATAAAATAAAATAAAAGAAAGTCCTACACTGATGAAACTCTTCTGTTTTGAACTGCTATGAATTAGATGGGTTTTTACAGAATTATACTGGGCCCAAAGTTTTGGCGCCTTTGTTCACAATTTCTAGTTTTGCTAGAATAAAACTAAGCACCAGCTCACAGGGGAAATAGGGTGACATGAATTTTTATTTTCTATGCTATTAGTCATAGGACAGAGCTGGTTCCAGGAGTAATTACCAGCACCAATGACTGTTTCTTCACTGAATGAAGAAATAAAGAATTTCTGATGACCCAACCTAGCCTGCACACCTTAAAATCTAGGGTAGAAAATGGGACAGATTGTGAGCCGCTTCATCCACTACATTTCAGCTGAGAATTTGGACTGCATGATTTGCTGTCTTGGCCTCATATTAAGTCCTTCAAAAATGACTAGGTTCTTTGAATTCAGGAAGCATTTTTACAGATACAAAGATGTTCATTTTCATTAATTGTTTGTAGGTCCAGGACTTAACGTAACGATTATAAGAAGCTAACAGAAGGCTGATATATTTTTAACTCCACTTTCATATGATGTATGAATATATTGAATGATACATTTCCGGCATTTTAATGAAAGGTTTCTGCTGACATGTGGTAACGTAGCAGACATGGCATGCATATAAGTGGACTTGTCAAAAGGCTTCTCTTCTACATCAAGAAATTTTGAGGTACAGCATCAGGAAGATCTTTTGATGATGTATCAAAATGATAATTTTGGGAACATATTCCATGTTTGAAATGGAAGAGAAACACGTTTCTGGCAAAACTGCATTTTTGTACTGACCATTGTGCTACAAACCATTTTAATTTTCTTTTCCAAAGTAATGAACATACATTCATAATTATCACTGGCCAAGAACAATTTTGCACCTGTTTTCATACAAGATACTGTCCGCTAAGACAAATGTGTAAAAGCAGAATTAAGAAAATTCTTTTCCCTAGATATATAAAACCCCCACCATTTACTGGAGTGACAGAACAAAAGGCTATATGACTTGCTCCATGTTCCACCAGCTGCCACATTAAGAGACAAATGAACTGGTGATCCTATGAAATATTGTCAAAAAGTAAAATTTAATTGGGTATTAAAAACTCAAGCAAATATTACTACATCTGGCACGTTTAACAGTCTCAAAGGACTGTGAGTACTACTTTTACAAGCAAAGGAAAATTGGATAGAAGAATTGCAAAAAATGTGTGTTTTTTTCTCATCTGATAACTTGCTCTTGATGTAATTAAAGAGACTTATTAGAACTTATTAAAGTTTTTAAAGTAGAAATGGTACAAGGAAGGGAAGATGCTGGCTATTTTTAAGCAAAAGGAAAGAAAGAAATCTAAGATTGCAGTAAGGTTATAAGCATGGAAGATGGTGAAGGCTGCTGAATGCTAAACTGACAGAGAAAGAGGGGTAAAACAAAAACTTAAGACTGTCAGAAAGATTTAGGTGTGTTGTCCAAAAAGATGCTGGAGACATTACTACTACAGCAATGTGCAAGCTCTGTGACTTGTCACCACAGCTTCTTATAATTAAAGGGAGCTTGGAGATGTTGACAAATTTTTCCCCCTCCATCCATTTCTTCATAATCTGCTAGTGGGGAGGAATCACGCAATACAACTTTTACTTAAGCTTAACTCATCTCTGCCTACATGATGCTCCAAATGCGTGTAAACTGTGTCCGAATGCACTGATCTCTGCATAGTCAGAAAAAGCAGAAAGCTTAATACCATTTACCTCCCACAAGTATCTTATGTAAAGTGACTCTGTACAGTTAGTAAGACCAAGTTGAGGGCTAAATGATGGGAAGGTCATATAATTCACTAAATAATTATGTGTTACTACGAAGTTCTGTAGAAATTAACCAAGGACTTGAGGTAGCACAGGCTATTACAGTCATTGCATCTGTGGGTCAATAAAAAAAATACAAAATGTTTTAAATTCCACAATTTGCACACTTCCCTTTTACAGTCTCCGGAAAATTTACATGAAATGGTAAAGAAAAACGCCATGTGTCAAATGTGGCTAGTTGGTAACTGAACTGTTATCCTGGTCTGGTTTTACTTCTCTGTGTCATCCATATTTAGCATATGTAACGATATTGCTGAGTTCTAGAAACTTCCAAGCAGCCTCCTTTGAATGAGGAAATAACTTTAAGGAAAGAATTTCTGGGTTTCACATTAATCTAAATCCAGCCATGGTATATGAGGATTGGAAGCTATATCCATGCAAGTAAATTAAATGTGCCTGGGACTGTTCCTTAGCACTGAGGATAATTGGCACAAAACACTATGTGCACATGCCATTAGCTACCCCAGAATGGGAAACAGATGGCTAGATGCAAAGTGTCTGGTAGGAACAGTCACTCAGCCATGCTGACTCCAGAGTGGTGCCAGTATGGGAAAGTGCTAGCTGGTTGGGCTGCAGCATTTCCAATCACAGGTGTAACAGCTTCCCAATGCACACAGTCTATTTCCAGCCTGGGATCTGTTTTATATCCTAGTGCAAGCAGGTGCAGAATTCCTATCCCCACTTGCACTCTCTCTTCCAACTGTCATTAAGGGAGACAGCGTAAACACTTTTTCTTACTATGTATATAACGCAGTGACTCACACAGGGGTGTTGCTAATGATGGCATTCCATTGCACGTAAATCTGCCTCTCACCAAGTAAAAATTCCAGCAGCATCTAGCAGGTTCTTGCCAAGTGAGCTGGACGAGTGTAAGGCCTCCTAAAACTTGCAGTGCTAATCCCAAGATTAATAAACCCTTCTGTAGGACCCGATCTCTCAAAGCACTTAAGCAGGGACATCAACTCCAGAAAAGAGTACTCTTATTTTAAACAAGCATCTCTTTGGATGATGGCCTGAAAGGCATATCCATAGAAGGGCATAGTTTGGCTTGCAGTGGAATTCTTAATTTAAACTTTCATTTGCAGAAGGAAATCACAATTTTAGCAAATCTTTAATGTGTGTTATTCTACTAAGTTATAAATTACATAGTATAGTAAAGGGCTGCTTCTGTTAGACAGAAAGTAACTGAATAACTTAGATGCTTTTATAAGTTCATGTAGCATAAATTGTTTAATTATAATAACTTTTTTACCCCCTTTGAAGTCAATGTAAAACAGTCTTGCAAGATTTGAAAGAGAAAAATAACAGGTTTGAATTTTTCAGCAGAGAAGGCTCTTATTAATTTTCTCTCGGTACAATAATTGTAAAAATACAATTCTGTTTCATCTTTAGTATAAGGTAGAGAAGTAGAAAGTGAATTTTCTGCCTTAGAAAAGAGATTACTAATAATGAAATTATTGTCTTCTTGCAAGTATCAATTTGTCGTTTAGTAATGCTAACACATTGTTTCAGACTTCTATGATGTACCATACAAAGGGAGCGAATTTCTGCTGCAACTCATCACATTATATTACATGAAAAGCTAGTGAAAAACTACATGTAGGCAGGTAACATGACACTAATAATACAGCATTTACCCAAATGTATTTGCTGTGAAAAAAATCATTAATTCATACCTGATACCTAAAAGAATGTGCTCTGGTTTGGCCTGTGAAGAATCCCTTTCCCCCTTGCCTTCTGCCAAAATCTTACCAAATGCTTTTGTACTTCTCCTGCTAGATGTAGAAGGGTTTTTAAGGGATGAAGATGCCACGTGAAGACACCATACTCTCTTTCTCTAAGTCCTGTATTTTTAAGGGGAGCAAAGAGGCTGTGGAGGATCTTTTGAGATAAAATTAAGTGACAGCTCAAGGTCTCCAGTAAATACCCTGGAGGACTGCATATACCACAGGTTCTCCACTAGGGTCTGTCAGTTGCCATTCTGAATTTTGACTCCATGGGCAAGGAGAGCTCAGTGGAATGTGGAAATGTGTCAATGGAACCAGCTCTGCCCCTTTAAATTCTCTTCACATTCCTACATCACAGCTGAAAGAAGCTATATATTAATATAGTCTCAGAGATACCCATCAGCACCTCTTCTCTAAGGCAGAACCATCAGCTAGGAGATTCATATTCTCCAGAGCCCAGGATGATCCTATGAGGGTAGGAAAGACATGATCTGAATGGAGAAAAGAGGCTCTTGGCTTCTGTGACAGGAAAAAGACACGTAGAGTAATGGGCACACATGGAGAAATACCTTGTATAAGAAATATTTAGAAACTTTTTGAATAGAAAAATGATCCTTCATATTGGGTCATAACAAGTTAAGAAAAATACCAATTTTATTATCGTTCTTTTCAAAGTAGTCTTTACAGATGCCTTCAAAATTGTCTTCACAATTGTTTTAGCATTCACATATTATTCTCATTTTTTCTTGTTAGTTAGCAACCACATCAAATTCTTTTTATTCCATCGCAACTTCATTACCTTTCCGAGCCCAAACCATCAGTAAAAAAACTGCATTAAAGTCTTCTGCTAGACTTCAGTTAAGTCTTCAGTGCCACAAGCTACCCAGTTTTCTGCAATATTTTAAATGTTGAATCCAAATAAGCAGAAGTTTCCCTGAAACATTTCATAAAAATAATTTGCTGTTTATAATGGAAAATAAGTCTCTGCATGTCCTCTGCAGTGCATTTCAGTCTTTCCCAAATAATTATTTTAGAAGAAATTTAGCTACTTGATGAAATGACATTTTGGTATCTTATACATAATTGTGCAAGGAGAGCATAAAAATGGTTTTAGAAATCATATCAGCACTATAACCATATGTGGATCTAAAAGAAAGGCCAATTTATTTTTATTTTTTTATTATCTAAGCACATTCCTTTTTTTAAATGAAAATGGCACAAGTTGTAACCCTTAGATCAGAAGTATCCACACTAAGTTCTTAAAAAGGGAAGGGGTGTACAGATACGATCCTCCTTACAAAACTGCGGATAGTAAAATTCTTTATTATGACATACTAAGCAGTTGTTCTAGATTACAACAAAAACTTCAGAACACAGAACCTGGAGGAGTGGCATGTGTCCTGGGTTCAGCTACAGCAGTCATTTTTTCTCCTTCTTAGTAGCTGGTGCAGTGCTGTGTTTTTGACTTTCAGCCTGGGAACAGCGCTGATAACACCGATGTTTTTAGTTGTTGCTCAGTAATGTTTACTCCGACCAAGGGCTTTCTCAGTCTCATGCTCTGCCAGAGAGGAGGGGAAGCCAGGAGGAAGCAGAGACAGGACACCTGACCCAAACTGGCCAAAGGGCTATTCCATACCACAGCACGTCATGCCCAGTATAGAAACTGGGGGGAGTTACCCGGAAGGCCCAGATCGCTGCTCGGGTCGGGCTGGGTATCGGTCGGCGGGTGGTGAGCGGTTGTGTCCTCTCCCCTTATTATTCCTCTTGCTATTATTATTGGTAGCAGTAGTGGTTTGTATTATACCTTAGTTACTGGAGTGCTGTTATCTCAACTCGTGGGAGTTACATTCCTCCGATTCTCCTCCCCATCCCTCCGGGAGCAGGGGAAGGAAGGAAGAGGGTGGGGAGTGAGCGAGCGGCTGCGTGGTTCCAAGTTGCCGGCTGGGCTTGAACCACGACAGCATGCTACGTTATTTACTGACTTCACTCTGACAGCAAAAGCAGATAGGCCAACTTCATCACAATTCAAATCTTATGCTGTTTTGCCAATAAATCTGGCTTCAGGCTTTGGATGAAATGAGCTACTGAGTCCCATGGGGGCTCAGAGATCTTTTCTACAGAAATACACGTTCTATGTTTGTTTTTCTTAAGTTCCACTGGAGAAAAAAAGCAGATCAGTACTTATCCCTTGAGATGTCACTATTTTATGTACAGGTCTAGTTTAATCCAGAACTAGATTGTGTTTTCTCTTATTATTAGCATAACCTCTTTTTGGTTTTTTTTCATATGTTTAGAGTCACAGTAACGCACTGACTGCAGTTGTTGAAGTTGCTGAGATATATGTTTCTGAATCAGAGAGCTACTACGTCTGAAATGTTCCAACCTCTACAAGCTGTCAAGTTCTTTAATAGCACATATATTAAATATTTTGAGCTAATGAACTAAGCAGTTATAAAAAAAACCTTTGGCATCTTCTCTAAATAATGTAGCTGTTGTGTGAGAAAATGGGGCAGTTCTGGTAGGGGAAGTAGAGATGATCTGCACAATTAAATCTAACACCCTGAACATGAAATTGTTTAGATGAACAGAAGAAAAGTCAATGTATAACAGATAGATGTAAAGGTGTATAACTTGGTCTAGGTTTTAAAATGCTAATTATGTTAAAATAATCCTGTGTCAGTAAACCAGCTCCTGGCTTTAACAATACCCATGTAGTGGAAACAGAGTTCAGAAAGCATAGCTTTATCAGTAAATGTAGATAGATGGCCTCTCTATTTACTGTCATTTCTTCCACTCGTTCCCCAAACAGCCTGAGGAAATTGCATTTACCAAGATCTCCTCAGATAGCTTTAGCAAGCAGAGCACTACCCATCAGTATCAGAATCACAGTCCTCTCTTTCATATCGTATTTTGAGCACATCCTGTAATCTGACCTCTCACAGGCACCAGCCAAGTGGAAATGACAGTGAGTGACAGTAACAGACCAAATAAGATGGCTGCCAGGAGTGCAGAGAGACCCAGGGACTTCAATCAACTGAACCACAAATCCATTAAGTAATTTAATTTTGTGTATCCAACTGTGGGGCAATGTTTACAGCAGGTGAGAGAAATATATGCAAAAAAAAGCATGTATAGGAATAAACAGTTTGAGAAGTACTCTGAGGAGAAGTTAATCTTACATGCTTGACTATTCCCTTTCTGGAAGGTGCTACAAACTTTACATGAACATGGAATAAACTGTTCTGTGATGTGACCTTACATTTTAAAAAATTATTAATAAATTAAATTGATTTTAACTGGTAATGCAGAAAATAAAAAGCCACCATGTTCCATGAAGACAGGTTAGCCAGTCTGATTTTTGTTTGAAGTTGTTTTCCTTCTGACTGGCACAGCAGTGACTGAAATGCAGAAAGCATGTATTTTAACTTGAATTAAAGGTAGAGTTTCATTCACCTACGTTTACAGCTTTGCATCTCAAATGATACCTCAAAACTGGTGTAAAAAGAAACATGGCACAATATCATACATATGTTTTTATATATTGTAGAACTATTTTTTTTTCATCTTCTCTATCAAAGGCTGGTTTACTCATTTTGTATTAGTTATTTCAAATGCTATTAAATCTAGTTAACAACCCCTAAATGCCAGGATATGCCTACGTTGTGCTTTCTGAGCACCTTGTAAGGAGGTGAGGTGAAGATGTATTGCCTCCCACCTTGCTGCATCAATAGCATGGTTTTGATATGTGGTGAATTTGGGCAATAACTCATGACATAATAAGCTGATAAATATAAATCATGAATAAGCACTGTTCATTTAACCAGATTAACTGTTTGTAGCTGGGAAAAATGTTTATAGAACATGCATAGGAATTAGAAAAGTTGTTTTACTTTGTTGTTTGTGGTGGTGTTTTGTTGGGTTTGGAGTTTTTTTGGGTTTGGGTTGCTTTTTGTTTTTGTTTGGTTTGGTTTGGTTGATTGGTGTTTTTGGTTTTTTTTTTTTTTTTTATTGGATCTGCTTAGGAAGCAAGGTATCTTTCTTTAACTAATAACAGCCAGATTTGCCTTGTTGAATAGTCAGCATGTCACTCTTTTATAATTCTTCCGGTTATAAGAAAACCCAGATCAAATACCCATGTAGGGTAGCTGCAATGCAGCTGATTGATAGGACTTTATAGAGCACTCCAGACAACAGTGTGTTTTAAGGCCACTCATTAGATGAAGTTTGAATAAAGCCTTTGTAAAGCTACATAACTGAGTGGTCACACTATGCAACATGTGCTTTTTTTAACAAGCAGTCCCTTCCTTCCAGTGCCATCTCATGACTATGTCAGATCACTGAATTTGCTCTTCTGAATAATAAAGGTAGAGAATTTTGTCCAAGAATCTTTGCCTTTGGCCAAGAAACTTGCAGCAAATGAACTTCTTTCTAGTATTTTTTTTCTTTTAAACTTGTCTCATTCTTGAGAGGGCATTAATTTTAGCAAGCAGCTTAAAAAAACCAACCCCTATAGGAAAAATACCATTTTGTTTCAAATTGATCAAATTCTAAACTGTCAGCAAACAGGCTCTCAGACAGACTTTGTTGCCTTTTGAAAGAAATTGCATGTCACTGTGGTATGTCAAATGGCATTCTGTGCTGCATTTTCATAATATGCCACTAACTCAAAAGCTACATTTCTAATAGATGTATCTCCAGTGCTTTGAATGCAGGCCAAAACCACCCTTCTGAGTACACTGAACTGGATTTAAGAACGTGCTGCATGAATATTACTCTATGTTCGTTTAGAGGCTTGAGATTAACACCAGAATATGTTTCTGGGGATAAATATGCAAAATCGAGTAACAGTTATTTGAAATTGATGAACATTTATTCTGTTCTTTGTACGCAGCCATGGGCAGACATGCTGGTTGCAGCAAGGCTTTTCCTCAACAATCTTACTGCAATGCCAGTAACACCAAAGGGCAATTGAAGCTTGAATGACTTACACCACTGTGACTGTATCACGCAGTCCTGCACCTTGAAATGGGACATGAAGATCACAGACAGAAAGCATGCTGGGTTTTAGCTCAATCCTTGGCATGATCTCCTTTGCAAACACAAGCAAAAGAGCGTAAGAGGATAAAGGGATGTTTTTTTCTCATGCATTCTAGGTGTCTAATATAGCTGAATATACTGTCTCATATGTCTTTTTAATTTATATGAGTATATGTAGACACAGACACTTGGATATTTCTTTTATCCTGACTGAAATTTTGCAGTAGTCTAAAGGAAAGCTTTGTATTGCTCTAACAAAACAAAATAGGGAAAAAATCCTACCAAGATAAACAAAGATTTCTAGTTTTTTCCCCCTCCAAAAATCTTAAGCAAGTTTGTTACTCCATTCCCCCTCGAAAAAAAAACCCATGGGAAGAACATTATGAAGGCTAATTCATGTAAAGCCAGCAAAACTGCTCAATCTAACAGCAAAAGGACTGCAACTACTGCTGTTTTACTTGCTTCTAGTATGCTACATAGTGCCCTATTTCAACAAGCAATGTGCAGTGTATCATTAGATGCAGAAATACTTCTGTTCATGGATTTTATTTCCTTTTCAAGACCACACTTGCTGTGTGTTATTTGCCTGTGTGTTTTCCATTTTGCAGAACTATAAATTAAGCCCTCAGAATGACCATTTACACTTTGATGCATACTAATCAATATAAACATTTCAGTATTATAATTAATTCAGAACTAATTAGCAATAATTAGCTGTATGTCAAAAATATCACCAGTCATTTAGAGTATATTACTTGTCAGTCAAATGTATTTTAAATTTATTTTGATAGCATTTCTGACTCTAATTAATGGAATATCAGAACCTTGCTACCATTTTTTGTGGATGTTGTTCTAACATATGTGAGGAAGGGGCTATATATATATTTATGGAAGAACATTTCTGACTGTGTCGTTAATATTACAGTGGCTTGACTTAAAAGTGCATAGGTGAATCATAAAAATTTGAACCAGAAATATAACAGCCAGTGAGGGATATAGGAGATATAAACTACTTTATTAAGTCTAAACCAGAATTAGAAAATAAGATTTTGTTTGCCCTTTTTTTTATATATAGCTTTTATGATGCTACTGATTCTGTGGCTCATAAATCATTGCCTAAAAGTATCTTTAAATTAGAGGTTTTGTAGATAGATTTAAATTTTAGTTCCAAAGTGGGCAATGGAGCTGTACCTGGGTTAGGCTTCAAAGGCTATTTTTCCAGCCTGTGAATGTTATCAATATAAGACTGAGAATTTGATCCTTTCCATGCTGTGGTTAGAGATGAAGCTTCATTAGAACTATGAATAAATGAGAAATACAGCTATGAATGACTAAGCATGTACAGTTATTCTAGATTTATACTGGCTCTTGTATGTCTGTGTAGTTAAGATGCTGTAAATTAATATTCTGAGTACACATCTAAAACTAAAGCACCTCTTCAAAAAACAAGGAAGTACAATCAACTTTTTCAAAGACAAGAATTCTAAGAAAGTGAATCCTTTGCCAAGGATGGTAACATAACTATGGGGCAGGAGGCCACAGAAACTTCCTTTCTAATGTGGACTGACTAGATGAGAGTAACCTACCATTCCCCTCCCTCAGTGTTTGTCAACAAGATGCTCTGAAGAAAGGAGATTAGGAGGCAGTTCCTGGTCTGGAATCCATGCACTAAAAGGGACAGAGATGGAATAGGTTGCAGATGGGTCAACTTCGAGGTAAAAACATTGTCACTTCATGGACTTGACAGCAAACTTTGCATGGAACTACATGGCTAAGAACACTTAAAGGGAGAGCTGGTAAAATGAAAAAACAAGTAACACATCCCAAGAGACAGCTCAAGTCTCCTACCACATTGAGCATTTTGAAGGTGAACTAAGAGGCCACTTTTATAGGTAAAAGCACATTTGACGCTCTAGAATAAGCAAATTATTTTGTACGTAAACATGCACTTTTTTCTGGATGTCTCCTCTCCCACACTCTTTTCAGTGCTTTCATGAAAGGCAAATGATCTGGGTTTCGACCATCGAATCATAAAAGAACATTAGGTAATGAGACAAATCAGGTAGGAAATCCCCTTTCAGAGAAGAAAAATACCAGTGACTTAGCAGGTAAGCAGATTTGCAAGGCTTCTTCATAAGATCATATTGTGAGATTACTTTCAAAGCTGAATTACAGATTTTTGTTTATTATCTTTTTCTGCCAAAAGGGAATCTCCTGGGTTATGGTTCTGTCTCTGAGGACACAACACCCTAAAGATTCAAATGGAGGTAAATACTTTGTTGCCAGGTTTATCAGAAACCACAAGAGCAAAATAACACACTATCCTCTAATTTCAACAGACATGAAATGCCAGTGCTTCTCTTCAGGGATTTGCTATCAGAAACATGTCCATTAAAATGTGAAATCAGATCCTCATGGGTACAACACATGACCTTGAAGTACAATTGGAAACAGCTACACAGGTTCTGGAAGAAAAGGTATTTCCAGAAGTAAAAAACATGCTTTTCCTGAAGCCTTTGATTTTTATTATTTTTTTAATGCAGATTCATGCTAAATGACTGACTTTTTAAAAGCACATTCTTGAACCCCTTCCTCATTCTTTTTCTGTGTTTTGAATGAAAGCTTTGTTTAAATACTAAGGCAAATCAAAAAGAAATGATTTGGTTAAAAAGTAATTAAAACCAATTTCCAGTTTTGTAGTTTCTGTTTTGTTGGGTATTTTTGGGTTTTTTGGTTTGTGGTTTTTTTTGGGGGGGGGGGGGGGGGGTGTGGGTTTGTTTTTTTGGGGGGGGGGGGGGGCGCGTTGGGTTTATTTTTTTAACACACATCATGGATTTATTTGAAAAGCAGTAGGAATTCTTTAGAAAATAGACCAGTACAGCAATGTGAACAAAAAAAGAGACCAGAATACATACAGGTTATCATAATGTGTCAGGGTTTTTGCATATTCCTTCCATATTCAATACCTGGCTTTCCGAGCTTACAAATGAAAATATCTTAGGGCTTTTACTTGCATTTACTTAGCACACAGTTCTGATTGTTTAAAAGGCACTGCAGAACTGTAAATTACTGTTTTTCTCCCTTTCCTATGTCCTCATGTTTATAAAAATGGTAAAATGAAACACACGTTTGCAGTACCATTTGAAGTATAGACTCTTATCTTAAGCAACCTATCTCCTCAGCCAACAAAGAGAGTAGCAAGAATTGACACTGCTTTCCAGGAAAACCCATTTTCAGTACAGAACATTTTCCTAGCATATTGTCTGACTCTTGCTTCATTTCCTGCTGTTTATTAAAAAAAGAAGCCTCCATCTTCAAGCCAGAAGTCGTAACATTGTATTAATGTAATAATACATAATGCCTTCAATTTCTTAATAAAACAAATGAATGTCTTAACAATTGCTTCTAGGTGTAATTAAGAGGTTAGATACATATCCCATCTGCATAGCATTAATGCTGCTATGGTAGTAACAGCTGTTTTGAAGCTCAGTCACTGCTTCTCATGATTTTTGTTTCATAAAAACTTGAGTACCATTATACATTGATGTGCTGAGGTGTTTAAAGCCAGTCCAGTGCTAGTTCAGTTGGAAAACCTGCTTTTCTCACTTACTGTCTCCATTTAGGAGAATAACCTGGACGAATCCGTGCTTCAAAGAGGGGGGAGGGAAGCCCCTGTTACATTGCTGAACTTCCACCGATTTTCTTCTTTTATTCTTCTTAGCCCTGTGCTGGAGATGACACAAAGGAGAAGAAACATCACTAATGGAGGGACCTCTGCAGACTGTTAATTGACATGACTGATGAGCAAAAAAATGAATGGTGTGCAGGAAATGTTAACTAATGGCAGCTAAGCATGTCTCCACACTCAGGCAATGCTGTGTCAGGGATAGATGAGCTCATCGCTGGAGAGAGGGCACGTATCCACAATGCAGTGCAGTGCAGAGGTAGGACTCTCTAAGGAACGAGGTTAAAGCTGGGTTAATTGTGCCTGCCTCTGAGAAGGACTAGCAAGTGTGGGTAGAGCATAAGCCTAAAATGGCTGTAATGCTTTCAGCTCAGGAGCTAATAGCTAAAGCTAACTCAAGGTATAACTGCATGCTGCTGTGTTCACAGCCTTCTCGCAGTCTCAACCTACTTCTTCTGACTAGAAACCCCTAAACTCAAAGCCAAAGGTCTGAGCCACAGATCCTTCCCTGTGGATGAAAACGATAGGGACAGCATTAGAACCTTCCCATACACACACCTCCCCTGCCACTCTCTTGCATCTCAGTTCCATATATCTGCCATTTTCCTGTTGTGTAATTACATACAGTGTAAGGAAATTACTCTGAATAGTCAGTAAGCCATTACTTCCTATTAGACATATCTAAGGAAGTAGAGATAGTGTTTAACTTTCCACAAGGATAATTTCAGACCAAAGCTCTACATCTGGATCAAAATTCAGATTTGGTATTCTGCATAATTATCTCAGTAATATATAAGCAGAATATAATTTAAATATGGAGCCAAACAGCAACTTTTCTAACTCCTTCCCCCAGACAAGATCTGCATCCAAGAGGGAACCAGAGCATTTTTCGTTTCCTCTTGCTTCTGAACACTTTGCCTCTGAAACCAGAGTATCCAATGTGAAAAGGGGCAAACCGTGAGTGATCATCGGTACAGTGCAGAATCTGCAGTTAGGATGCCTTTTCATGGTTGTGACTCCCATTTTCTTTATTATATATTATATTCTCACACGTGTATCTTCAATGTATGAAACATTTTGGTTAAGTGCATGGTAAATCACCACCAAGGAAATCTAATCAAACTTCCTTTGAACTCTTCTGGAGCCAAGTGTTTATGCATAATTATAAATTGCTACCCTGTTTCTTCCCATTTGAAATTCTCCAACTATTCTAATTAGGCTTCCCCAAAGGTCAGAGAACATTAACAATCTGAGCACAGTCTGGCTTTTTGACGTGCTTGGAAATCTACCGTTAGGGCTATTTGAGGAAACCCAGCTGCCCTGGCTATCATAGAATAATTAATAATAATAGTTATGTAGTGATGACAGATCCAGGTTAATTGCATACTAATTAAAGGATATAGTAAAGCAAATGACTGTTTGCATTTGAAATAAAAGCGTGTCCACAGCAACTCACAGAAATATGCCGTATCCTCTTCGCCAGATCTCAAATGGGAATGAAATTCATTTGAGACATGTACACGTGATCTAGTCTGAGAAGACAAGAGCTTTGAAAGGCTGTCTCCATTGAGACAGCGACAGTCATTAATGAAAAAGAGTCTGATATAAGCTGAAGTTAAGTTCTGAAAGAGTGAATGGAGAAGAGTGGCTGGCAGAGCTGGGAGTCAATCTAAAGATAATTAACAGGCAGTGCAGAGTACAAGGAACTATTCAGCATGAAGAATCAGATCTTTAGTTAGGGGCAAACTGGGAAGGAGCCAGAAGGGGAGTCCTTCAGTTAGCTATTCCTGGATTCTTGGAAAGGAAATTAAGGAGCTTGTCAGTCAAAGGATGACTGGCTGAAAATGGAGTGCTGGCCAGGCAAGAACTATACTAGAACTCGGTGCTGTTCAGAAAACTAGTTTGAGGCTTTACCTGAGGGGCTTTTTGGTGTGTTGTAAGTGAGATAAAGTGAAAGGGATAACAAGCTATTACTGGGGAGGAAGAACATCTGATACGTTGAGTAATCAAAAGCTAAACTGAACACTGTCAAGAACATTTTGAGAAATATTAACGCTATCCAAAAAGACAATTTGCAGTCAGGCACTACTAAGTACGTAGACTAATAGAAGATTACCATCCTGGATTTCTCCTGCATCTGGTTCTTACTAGAGTTAGGCCACATCCAAACTAGAGCCACTCCTTTGATGACAGGCAACAAAGGAATATAGGAACTGAAAGAAGAAAGGATTGGGTTTTTATCTAGTGGTAAGATTCAAGTATACCTGAAATTTAAAAGGTTTTGGATTATATATGGTCTTATTTAAAGAAAAATTCAATACAGAAATACAGAATTTGAAATAAATTAACACAAGTAGTGAATGAAATAGTGACCTAATTAAAAAAAGAAGTGCTATAACGATATTTACTTGTGTTCAGTTTTAGTTTACAGGCTCTATTGACATGCCTAAAGGGCCAAATCTCTCCCTGAGAACCTTGCTAGAATACATAGTCATGTAGTTCTTCCACTGCATTTAAGGTAGGACTGAGTCTTCCCTCTAAAATAGTAAAGAAAGTCAGAGAGGATTAACCCTGAAATGCCTCGTCCTGAACAAGATCTCAATGTCCCTTCATTGTGGATACAGATGGAATGAAACGGAGCTGACTGTAAACAAATTCTGGTTTCCTTTGGACATGACTGCAACTCTTAGAGCAGATCATGTATACAGTTGGTCCAAACTCATTGGCAAAATACTAAATGCATCATATGACTCATACAGGCATGCTGTTTTGTCTGTAAAACTCTACAGCACCAACTGCAGCTTTTTCCACTGTTTTATTATGGCCTCTTTTTCCAACATAAAAAGCAGTGACCAAAGAATTCCTGCTCTTGCAGTTGAGCTGCTGAGAATGTGTTTTAAAATCATTAATAACAGGATATTCTGTTCTTTTAGCAGCTTAAGTGAACTCAAACTATGGGGTCAGAATTAAAAAATAAAAATTAAAAAAAAATAAAAAGATTACTTCATGCACTTTGAAATCAATGTGCAAATCTGAGAAACCTTGAATAAGCAGAAGCACCTAATGGTGCTGAAACTTTACAGGACCTGAGCTAGACAAATGACCTACTGCCTACAAAAAGCCACTCATTTTCTAATATAAACAGTGACAAAAGATTAGGATATAAGTGGCAAGCTTATTTAAGCAGAAAGGAAAAGTATAGTTTTGCTGTTCAAGACATTTGGGGGCTATTTCTTCTGAGGAATAAGCAGTTCACAAAAAGAAAAAAAAAAAAATTGAGCAAAACCTGAAACTCACTGAGGCAAATGATGGCAATCAGTTATTGCTGATATTAAAAACCACTTTTACAAGACAGGAATTTAAAGAGACCACAGCTGAAATACACGAAGAAAAGCACCACCAGAAAACAATTTAATGATAGGGTACCCCCCTTCCCAAATTTTAGAACACTTAGGCGTACTGAATCAATGGTTTACAAGTCTGGAGACATGCACTGTGCTTCTCATCCTTCCCTCCTCTCACAGAGAAAAAGACTTAAACCTCAAAAATGCTTTAAAGGGCAAGTTTAACAACACAGTCTTCATTCTGGTTATGTAAATAACAAAGAACCAACCAACAAATCTATTAATACAGAAATCGATGCTGTAGTGTGAATAAACAAGGTAAGTCCTACTCATAGCACTGAAGCAACACTATCTTCAAGAGTGAGATGGGAAAACTAGAAGGGCCACTATTCTGACAGACAGAGGAAACACCATGTTAAATGTAGGGACAAGAAGAACTCTAAATTTCCACCCAAAACTAATAGCGAGTCTGAAATCCTTAGAATCTTTAAATTTGGTGGAAAAAATAATAAATGTTAGTTGGTGTCACAAAAAAGCTTTTTACAGCACATGGGATAAGAAAGGAGCTATTCAGATGTTCCTGAAGACATAGAAAGCCTGTGAAGACATGGAAAATCATTCCAGAAGTATGAGCACTGCTGTTGAATGTGATGCTTCATATGTGGAATATGGGACAGTTTAATAAATTGATGACCAGTGAAAAGAGTTTTCTCAGTAAATACAGTAGAAAAGAGAAACATTGGTTAAAATGCACATTAGCCTAGAAGAAAAGTAATAGAAAGGTACTTTTGAAGTAGTACAGCATTGATACCCCAGGGTAACGATACATGAACAGTCCTAGCTAGCTCTAAATTTGTGCAGTGTATTAGACGTACTTGCCAGCTGGACAGCAGTAAGTAACTGCAGGTAAATGCTTTCACTACACTGCTCCTCACTGGAGTTTTAGAAGGCTGCTCCTCAGTGTATGATCCACACAAGGAACGTATCAGGAAAAAAACCCTGCAAGTCTATTAGGAGAACTAATAGAATGCAAAGTCACTGGTGGCAGAAAACATGAGGGGCACGTAAAAATTCACTTCAGAGAACCATGTGGCAAATTGAGAGCTCTCCAAGAGAAATGACCACCCATAAGAGGTCCAACAATCACCTTTTGAAAATACTCACACAAGTGGCACTTCAATACAGTGGCACCTGCAAAACAGAATTACACCACACCAGGACCATCTTCACCAGATATACCATTTGTAATGACATGCTTTTACTGGACTTAATCAAAGGTATTTTTTCAGAAAGTAAAGGCTTGTACCTAGAAGCTTGACTGCTTGCATTGGCTTCAGTCTGTCAGGCTACATCAGAATTATGCGCAAAACTGAAATAAGAGAATGCCAAACCCCACCAGGATATTTAAGATATTTACCCCAGTTCATTAAGCTAACAATGCATGCCTGTGAAAGCCCAGGCAATACCTCAACTAAAATTAATGAACTGCTGTGTGGGCTTCACTGCAGCTGCTAACAATACGGAGCCTTCTCTTAGGACCTTCTGTTGGACCTGTGTAAAACCTGGGTGCTTAATGCTGCTTTGAACCAGCAGATCAAACCAGACCACAGAAATTACACAATGTGAGGAACTACTGAGATATAAAGCACATTTCCACTGCTCCTGGCAGTGCAACCCAATACATAGTAGAAATATAATTGTTAATGCTCGTACAATAGATAAAAGTAACTGTAATTCTGTTAAAAAAAAAAAAAAAAAATCTTTATACTTGCACTAAGGATTTAATGTACTTCCAGCACAGCATGTCAGGCTCCTGCTTTGTTATGCTTTTTTAAAGAAAGGTTTAGGCTGACAGTTTCCTCTCTTACACCTGGTATATTGTGATTACTACTGCACAATTTGAGGATTTCCATCAAATGCTGGCAAGTCCAGTGTTAATGAGTCATGCTGGATTACCTGGTTATGTATACCACTACTTACAAAACTGATACTAAGCATTTGAGAATCCAATCTGAAGTAGTGCTTAATGCTGAAGAGTTACTCCTGAGTTTTACATAAAAGGCTCCTTCAATAGAGAATGTGCTATTGGCTAGATTTTACACCCTAGATACTGAACCTGGTATGGAGTTTAAGGAAATACCACAATTTAATTTCAATTTGGTTACTCTGCTTTAGTTTCTGTGGTGGGGTGGGCTTGGCTGGCTGTCAAGACACCAAACTAG
>NW_009931942.1:18561-18923 GCF_000696875.1 Nestor notabilis
CTCACTCCCCCTCCTCAAATGCTAGGAGAATACATTAAGATTAAAAGCTAATGAGTAGAGATAAAGACAGGGAGATCCCTTACGAATTACCATCACAGGCAAAACAGATTCGGCTTGAGGAAACACTGATTTATTGCCAATTAAAAGAGAATTTTATAGTGAGTGGCAAACATGAAAACACTCCTTCCTTTCCCAGTTCAACTTCAGTTCTTCATTCCTGACTTCTCTATTCCCTCCCACCCTGAGCAGTGCAGGGGAATGGGAAATGCGGGGCTGCGATCAATTTGTAACAGCTCTTCTCTGCAGCTCCTCACGCATTTCCCATTTGAAGCCTGGGGTTATCCCACATGCCGCAGTCCTTC
>NW_009931943.1:0-425 GCF_000696875.1 Nestor notabilis
AGAACACTCAAAACGCCCCAGAAACGGCCTCAGCTCATTTTATTGGCCATTTTTAACACAGTTTTGCCCGTTTCTCACCCTTTTTTGCCCATTTCTAGCCCCGTTTTGCACGTTTCTGACCCGGGTTTGCCCGTTTCTAACCCGGGTTTGCCCATTTCCAACTCGGTTTTCCCCCTTTTTGGCCATTTCTGACCCGGTTTTGCCCGTTTCTGACCCGTTTTTGCCCGTTTCTAACCCGTTTTTGCCCGTTTCTGACCCGTTTTTGCCCGTTTCCGACCCGTTTTTGGCCGTTACCGACCCGGTTTTGCCCGTTTCCGACCCGTTTTTGCCCGTTTCTAACCCGTTTTTGCCCGTTTCTAACCCGGTTTTGCCCGTTTCCGACCCGGTTTTGGCCGTTACTGACCCGTTTTTGCCCGTTTCCGAGC
>NW_009931944.1:0-2970 GCF_000696875.1 Nestor notabilis
GGCAAAGCCCCCCGCACGTCTGTGCCAGAGGAACAAAGCATGTGCGCAGAAACTTCCATTTCCCACTCTCTCCTCCTGTCAAAACGAGAACCGAGATGGTGTTTTGTACCCATCACCCAATGCGCAGGATGCTTCTGCACCAGGACATCAGAGGAGACACTCCGAGGAGCTCATGGGCTGTAGTATCAGCACTACAGAATTACTGTAGTAGGAGAACTACAGCGCTGCAGAATAACTGTAGTAGTAGCAGAACTACAGCACTACAGAGTAACTACTATGGTTAGGTTGCAAAAGACCTTTAAGATCACACAAGTCCAACCATTAACCCAGCACTAAACGATGTCCCTCAGTGCCACATCTACGTGTCTTTTAAATACCCCCAGGGATGGTGACTCCACCACTTCCATGGGCAGCCTGTCCCCATGCTTGACAGCCCTTTTAGTGAATAAATTGTTTCTACTCTCTGATCTAAACCTCCCCTGCTGCTCCTGGAGGCTGTTTTCTCCTGACCTATAAATAAGCATCCACCGCTCCTGGAGTAAGCTCCTCTGAAAGACAACGTCTTACCATAATATTCACGAGTAAAACAGACAATTTCCACACAGCAGAACTTTTTTATGCTTATCCTGGGGCTTAAGAGAGAAGGAGAAACCATCTCTGGGGCTGTCACGGCTCCTGTGCCTTCTCACTGCCCATGTTTGTGGCTGGAAGAGGTGTCCAAGCGCTGGCCGTCACTCTGGTATTTGAGACATATTTCAACTACTGAACTGCTGCCACTGTCATTTCAACTTAGTTTTTTTAAAAAATGACAAAAAGCATCAGCAAGCAAAGAAATGGCTAAAGGAACAAAGAGTCTTTATTCATCCCAATGGCCTCGCTAAGAAAAATGTGGGAGGGGACAAAAAAAGCAGACCCTATCTGAGACAGGATGGGAAAGTATTTCTTGCCAGAGCACATTTCAAAGCCGGTTTGCAGTCATCAGCAGCAGATCTATGACATCTGGTCTGAAAGAGCAGAAGAACACATCAAAGCAGCCCCAGTAGATACGGAGGGTTTCAGCTAAGGAGGTTATCCAAGGTAAACGGCATTTGGCAATTTATTTAGGTGTTGTTTTTAATAGGACTGCCACTGCCATGTCCAGCACTTCCAGCCACTGCATCGTACCCCTGAATTAGAAAAGACACACAGCTGCGTTCACTCAAACGAGTGAGGATAAGAGGGGTTGGGGGCAGGTTTTGCAGAGTCCGGCATTGTCTGCCTAAATCCCCCTCTGCCTTTGAAACCTTGCTTCCTTTGCTTCCCAGATTTGGGTCTCACACTGTCTGCAACGCCTGTGAGCTGGAGGTGGCAAGCTGCTCGGCTGGTTGCTAATGAAGCGTGCTGTGGTGTCTACCACACAGCAGGAGGATTTCATAAGCTTGGCACCTGTTCCAGATGAATGGAATCGGTGGCATGGGCTGCAAATGCGTCTATCTTCAGCCCAGCTTGAAATGTCTGAGGATTATCTCTGTAAATCGTGGATTTTCGCAAGTGCAGTGAGCAAAGCTCAGCTGGGTCCAGGTGTCCTGCAGACTCAGAGTAAATCTCTACTTTCAGGCCATGTATTTGCTGCCATGTGCACCAGCCAAGGCCAATATTCCTTCTGAGGAGCCAATCTCCATTCCTCTGTATGGAATCAGAGAAGAATTTAGGTCTTTTAAAACAGCAGAAAAACTTCTGTTCATTAACAGGTTTGTTCTAGGGGGATTGCAGAAGGTTACCAAAGAGCAATCACTGACACCCAGTCGAGATGCAACAGGCATAAACCATACTAAACTGAATTACTTTCTCAGGTATAGCAGATGTGACTTTCCTTCCCTTTCTCTGTATCTCTTAACTTCATCAAATCACTGCCTGATTCAAGCTGAAATCTTCCAGACTATTTGGTTAAAATTCTGTTTATTTGTTTGGTTTG
This sequence comes from Nestor notabilis, assembly GCF_000696875.1. NCBI lineage: Eukaryota > Metazoa > Chordata > Aves > Psittaciformes > Psittacidae > Nestor > Nestor notabilis. The sequence goes on from NW_009931944.1 coordinate 1,955, forward strand.
TGGTTTAATTTTATCCAAGATCCCCAACAATTTGTTTCACTTTCCTTTGGGAATCCCATTTTGTCTCTAAAGCGTGCAGGGACAGATTCCTTAGGAGCTGTAGAACCACTTTGAGAACTGAAGACAGTTGTTAAGGTGGGTTCTCACAGGCCAATCAACATCACAGGGAAGGTGTGCTCCAAGGGCATCAGGATGAGACTACGGGTGCCCATCCAAGCATGATGCCCAGTGGGACCAGCAGAGCCTACATCTAAACACTTGGAGGGGCCAAGGTACCCCACTAGTAATGTCCTGTTTGGACCTGGGAGACCTCCTCTCCTACCAGCTTGTCCTCCTGTCTCACAGCAATTCCCACACCCTGCCCATACCAGTTATTCCCATAACTGCCCTCAGCCCTTCCCTTTGGAAGCCGGGTGCTTCTTGCCGAGCCTCCCTGCTCCCTGTTTTTCTTGGTGAACCCTGCTCATGTCTCCATGACTGATTGTGTTTGAGTTTGACTGTGGAACATCCTGGGATGTGTGCCTGAGAAGTGCTGCATAAGCAGAATTCGTGCTATATTTTCTTTGCCTAATAGGAGCTTCAGCTTGGAGTTTAAGATAGCTTTGGCCCTTTGCTGAGACACCATCCATCAACCTCAGTGCTTTGAGCTCTGCAGCCTTCTCTATTCACTGTCAGCTCAAAAAAATAAAAAAGATTAAAAACAAAATATTGTGCTTTGTTCCCTTGTGCCAGTGATGCCTTTGAAACGCAGCCTGGGGCAGAGGCGTAGCAGCCTTCCCTCGCACTGGCCTACATCTTTGCTGTCAGTCTCTGATGGGAGGGATGCTCTTTCTATGAACCCCAGTCTTGTCAGAACCAAGGGCAAGTCTCCCTCCTGCAAGCAGATGCTGTTATTTGCAGACAAGATGCTGAATTGAGAGACAGGAGGGAAATGATGTTAACTCACTACCTGTGTGGCTGCCCAAACAAATGGGAAAGGTCCTTCCCACTTCTGAAACCCCAAGAAATTGGGGGGG
>NW_009931944.1:3001-16074 GCF_000696875.1 Nestor notabilis
AAGTGTGGAAATTAACCCCAGGGAATTCGTACAGACTGAACCATTGCTGGACCCAGCCTGAAAACCTCTTCAGGTTACACATTCCCCCTCCATCTCTCCTCAAATGAATAGAAAGGATATGATCTGAGCTGCAGGGAATTTTCAGCATATTTGGTGGTTATATCCAAAGATCAAAATATTTTGGGATATGGGGCAAAGCATAAGAACAAACTCAGTTTTCAGTTGCAGAAACTTTGTTAATGCTACAAATTAATACCTAGTGGTACAGAATATTTACATTCCTTGTTCTGCACAGCTGGATTGCAGCAGAGCAGACTAACAACAGGTTTTAATATACAGGAGGGGATGATCCTGTGATGAGCATGGACTCTGAAGAGCTGGGTGTAATTTTTGGCTCGGACAAACCCCCTTCTCCAGCCATTGGCAAGTCCCTTAACCTCTGTATCCTGTACCCTGAGCAGGATATGGGAGAGATTCTGTTCTCCTCCTTCCTAAACTTTCACAGACAATTGTAAGGTTGTGGTGGGCTACAACAACGATAACCAGAGTTCACAACAATGTAAAGTAGTTACTCTCCCTTTAATTTGTATTCTTTAATACAAATTAAACAGCCCATTAGCCAATGAAGTGGGGACAAGATCATGCATAAAAAAAAAAAGTATATTTCATGTGAATGCATATGTGCTTGGGGTCAAAATGGTATGAATTAGTCTTGTTTATAATCACCCAACTTCCTTGAGCAGTTGTGGCCAAGTCCTTGCTGAAGTACTTTCCTTTTGCACAATGCATAATTCACACTTTCTGTGTTTGCCACAGAAAACTCTCACCCCCAACACCTGTGTATTGGAATTCATTTGATTCTTGCTGTGCTGTCTTTCAGAGGTAGCTGCCAGGCTTTTCCCTGCAGGCTGAGCAGGCAGCACTCTCTGAGCAGCACAGTCATTGGGAAGTAACTGCTGCCCAGTCCCATTAACCTTCCTGTTAGCCAGGTACTAAAAATGTTATTTGTTGTTTCCATTTATTCCCTTTCTGTAATGATTATTAATCATAGATTAAACATCACACAGAACTCACAACAACAATTTCCAGGAAACCCTTTGCTGGGTGGCCCTTGAGCTACTGTACCAAAATATTACAGGTTTTTAGATGAAGAGACTACTGTTTATTGGAACTGGTCAAATATGGAAAGGAAACGGTCTGTGTTTATTCACTCAAATTCAGAAATATGAACCTTTCGGACTTTACTGGTGCATTTTTAGCTTATGCATTTGCAGGAAAGAATCAGAGTCATATATATTCAGGTGTCAAATTTGGAAGCAACTTTGTGTTGATTAGCTTCAGGGACCACAGTTAATAGTTCAGGTTTCTTGACTGGGTGACTGGTACAGTCAGCCATGTAACATGAGCTGTGGCTATTTCAGTCAAATCTATAATTACAGATATTAAGCGTAAAACTAAAAAAATATACATACATAATAAATTTACCAGCTTGGTTAATTATATGAGTGTTGGCTGGGAACATGATTTGAATTTGTCCTGAGCATAATGGCTGTTGAAATGCTCTATAGATAAAAAGTAGTAATTACAGAAGATATTCAAAGGGTTTGCTGAACAGCCAGTGCACTCAAGATTGTGACATTGTGAATTTGGATGTTTAATATAATAAATTACCTTTTCTGTAAGTAATTTGTTCAGTTTTTTACCTATGTATTTCCTGTGTTCAGAGAGCTCCATACCTCCCGCTCGCATTGCCATGCTCTTTCAGCACAGTCCTGACACACGTCTCAGCCTTCAGCAGAGGAAACAAGGGTGCCCCAAGCTGTGGGGCCCATTGGTGTGGTCATCAACCTCTGGTGGCATCTGAAAGACAAGATGGGCAGAAAGACAGTGAGGTGAGAGGATGTCTCAGTGTGAAACATGCTGAGCGATGCCCAGGTCAGCCATGGCCAAGGCTGGCGCAGCGAAGAGATGAATTCGCCCCAGGGAGAAGCCCAGAGCTCTCCTGGTGCCTGGGCTCTGGTTTATCACCCTTTTCCCCAGCCAGAGGAGAACTCCTCTTCCATTTAGCTTCTGTAGGAGTTTGGGAGCACTTGCTTTGTTATGCGTACACGTGGGGTCCCACCAGGTATGGAACAACTGTCCTTAGGGTTAAATGCTCCCGAACAGCAGATTGAGCCTGAAGCCTTTGCTAAGGAGCTTCTGCACCTTCTCCAAGGCATCTCTTGATATTTTGTTGTTAGGCACAAGGGACGGGCAGGACCCTTACTGGTTCACCATAGTCTGGCTCAGTTTCCCATCAGGAAATGGACCAGACCAGAAGCACATTGCAGTCTGCTGGGAACAGAAAATCTTACAGACTATAGAGATCCAGTCTGTGTCTTGGCAAGTGGAAGGACTGTACAGAAGGTGGTTAACAGTGCACAGGAGGGTGTCACCGACAGCCTGAGGAGGAGGTGGGTGATGAAAGTTGTGCTCATGCTGTTTTGAGAATAAACAACATTTTTGTTCCCCCCTCTAGCTTTAAGTTTGATTAAAAATGAAATTAAAGCCAAATCCTAACGCTTTAACTAAATCAGAGAGTTTGCCAGCTTCACTTAAAGAAACAGGATCCTTTTCACAAGTGTTAATTTGTACAGTTTGACCAAGCTATTTTTTTTTAACTATGAGCTCACCACAGATGTGCAACTCAGCCCAATCTCTGTTGGCACCGTTCAGAGGCTAGGAAAAAAAACACATGGGAAGCATGTTCTGCCACTTTGCTGGAGAAAGGCCTTTCTACTGGCTGTTCGTTTAATGTAGGCTTGAAACAACTGGCAAAATAGATCTTACCTTGGTGTGGGGAGACAAGCAGGACCCTGTGAAATGATGGAAGATGCCAGTGTTGTGTACGGTGCCCCCCAAGGAGAACAGTGGACATGGTTCCTCTCCTTTTAGGGCAGTGTTTCTGCATGCCAATGAGAGCTCGCTCCCCACAAGACATCAGCATTGCTGCGGCTTCGAACTCCACTTCAAAGCCAGGGCTGGAGCGAGGTTTCTGTAAACCTAGAGAAACAGGTAAATATTTATCAGAGTCAATCAACCCTCTTCATCACCTCAACAGTCATCTGTGCAAGACGGCTGGAGGGGTTCAGATGAGTCACTGAACCACTTTGGGACACAAATCGCTGCAGTCAGGAGACCTGGAGGTTTTCCCCTTAGTGTGGTCCATGTACTCATGGAGATATCTCATCCTTTCCACCACTGGAGCAGGCAGACAGGAAAACCCTTTTCTTGTCTGAGTAGAAAACTGACCCTACTCTCAGTACTGCTGCTGTGGCTTTATAGGCACTGCATTCATCCCAGTTATCCCAGATGGGCATCAGCTGTTCACAGAGCCTGAGAGCACATTGCATCTCCATCCTGGTCCCACAGGTTTAATGGTGGGCATTGTGAGAGACTTGTGCCGGAATACATGTAACACTTCCATGAATTTATCAAGTTCTAGTTTCTGACGTCCCCCCCAACCCACTTGGTTGGTTCAAGGTGTTGGTTTTGAAAAGAGGGCTTTGCTGGACCATTCTGTCTGTGGAGCAGCTGGTGGAGGAGGAGATGCAGGCACTTAACAGCTAGCCCCAGCCACCAAACCATCCCGCAGTGCTCGCAGGCTTCCTCTCTCTTATCAGCATAGCATTAAAATACCAGCTAAAATAAGAGAAAGGGGTGGGAAAAAATAGAAACAGTTGAGCACCCCATGAGAAGGATGCAGATGGATGGGGCTAGGTTCATTCCTCACCCCCTGCCCAAACCTGATCCAGCACCTGCCAGTGTTCGGTCATAGCCCCTGGGACAATGCCACCCTCCTTCTCTCTCAGCCAGCCGGATATTGACAAAAGGATGTGCTGAGGCTGTAGCAGGGTCCAGCTGGGAACTCTGTGCAGCCCTTGAGGGTGCCTTTCCCCTTGCCTCTGAGATGTGCTCTGAGAAGATGTTCCAGGGGTGCCCCCCTCCCTGAGCCTTGGGCATTGTGCTCCGCATGGCTCTCACCTCCTCTCATTTCAAGGCAGGCAAAGCTGGGTGCAGGGGCCTGGCTGCCCGGGCAGGCTCAGTTCAGAAGCAGCACATGTGCAGCAGACAGGACACTGGGATAAAACCATGTTCAGCGTCTGCTGGGGAAGCGGAGCAGGGAGAGGGATGTGCCAAAAGCAACCGCAGTTTGGCGAGCTCAGTGTTTGCTGTCCTGCAAGACGCTGGCCGCAGGGCAGATGGGCTCTGCCCTTTCCTTCACTGAGCATCCCCTTCACCTGCCAGGTGCCCCTGCGGGAGCTGACACCACCACATCTGTCAGCATCATGAAGGCTGGATTGTACCGTGCTTGCCTGTGCAGGACAGCTAAATCTCACTAGCAGCAGCAGGGAGGCTGAGCTGGCATGAACCTTATCAGCTGTGGTCCTCAGCGGCCACCACAAACCCAGGTGCCCATGGGATGTGTATTCCACCTATGGGTGTGTGCCCAACCTCACCCTGGCACATGGGCAAGGTCACACTACTATGGATGTGTCGGCACAAGCTGCTGTCAGACCTCTGTGCCGCTGCGTGGACACAGCCTCAGCGATGGGAAGAGATGTGGATGAGCTGCAGGAATCCCTCATTCAGCTCCCTCTGTACTAGAAAGGGTGGATGCTGGGGAGTGTGGGCTGAGTGAGCTGCCAGCCCTCAGAGCACCCTCAGACCAGAGAGTTATCTTCAGATGAGGTGTCCCAGTTCCAGGGTTTTCAGGAACTCACGTGTCAGTGTGTCAGGGAGAAATGACCCTGGAAGTGTGTCTCCACGCTGAGGAAGTGGGGAGAATCGCTCCCATTTTTCTGTGGCAAAACCATGGGAGACAGTGAACTGCTCACTGGTGGGGATGGTTGGAGGGTGTTTGCTGGTGACACAGTGGGAGCCTGGGCACATGAGAAGAGGAACAACAAGGACAAGACCTCCCTGTGCAGCCACGAGAACCTGCTGGTGAACCAGGACCAGGTGCTCACAAGCACAAGCAAGGAGGTCACAGCTGATGCTTGGCTCCCAGGTTTGGGTCTATCTTGCTCTCAGCTGACTCACAGTGTGCTGGGCCCTTCCTTTCATTGACCTGTTGGATCCTCTCACGTCGGCAGAGCACAGTGAGACCATCACACACCCACAGCTGAGAAATAAATTGTTAGCAAACATCGCACTAACCATCTTCCGGATTCTGCTGAGAGGAGCTCGATGCGTTAAGTGGATTTCTAAACTTAGCCCTTAAATTTACAGTGAAAAATACCTCCTCGCAAAGCTCCCGTCCGCAGCGCTCGACTTCAGAGGTGTTTATTTCTAGAGCTGGCAGAAACGTTTCTCACCTTTCAAAGGCTCCAATTATATCTTGGTGCTGGCTGGAGCCAGTGGTCTTCACAGCTGCCTTGTAAGGCTGCTGGTGGGGACCACAGCTCCAACAGTGCCATTGGGGATGGGAAGAGAGGTGGGAGGGCTGACACCCACCTATTGACCATGGAGAACGTGTAGGATCCCCCATTAGCCTTGATGGACACCTTAGTACCCCAAAACGAGTAGTTTTTACCTCATGCCACAAAAGCAGGTCACCTCTTGAGCATGGGATTTGTCTTTTCCACACATCTTCCTCCATGGCTCAGCTTGGTTCAGAAAGGGATTGAACGTGTACAGGAGCTGGTCTGAACTAGCAAGGAGGAGGACTCTGAAGTCCTCAGTCTTCAAGACTGATCTTAGTTGGGTTGGAGCTCAATGGGGTGTTTCACTCCATGGAGATCACAAACAAATGTACAGGAATTCAGCCTGGGTTTTCTTACATCACAAGATGTGGAGATCAAATCTTCTGATCTCTGAGTCACAAGGAAGATCTCCTTTCATGAAGCATGAGGAGAAATCAGGCTCTGGATGTGTTGGACCTCTACAGGGCTCTAGAAATGCAAAAAGATGTCAAAAGCCCCACTTTACTTCCCTGCCAGGGTGGGCACCAGGGCGGCTGGAGCTGTTGGTGGTGTTTGGGGGAGGACTTGGGGAAAGCTTCCAGCAAAGCTGGGAAATGATCCTTCCTGCTGGTTCATAAGAGGGCAATGTTTTACTAGAGCAACACAGTTTGTGCATTACCTGGGAAACCAGTTTTGTTCAAACAGGGCTTTTCTTTCGTTTTGTTTCATTCCAGTAAAGAGAAGGATTCTGCTACGGAAAGCCACATCGACCACCTCCAGGCATAGGGATGCTCAGGGACCACAGGAAAGGTCAAAGCCCTGCTCAGTCCAATGTGGGCTCATGTCACCATGTGCTGCCTTGAAACATGGCTGGTGGGTGATGCCCGAAGCCAAGAGATGGGAGAAACAAACATGACAAAGAAATCCTGCAAGTCCCATTGTGGCTTATCCTGGAGCAAGCTGCTGTCTGTTGGTCTTAAAAGCACCTGTGGGGGGGTGTGCCAAGAGAGCACTGTGAGCACAGTGGTTTATCTCTTTTTATTCCTGATGCTCATTAAAATGAGAATTGGCTGGCCACTGCTTATAGAGTCATCGTGCATCCAGCTGAATGCGTGTGCACATTGTTGGCTCCACTGTGCTTTGGCGGCTGGGCCAGTCTGGCTGCAGGATATTGCGCCTGACAGGGACACAAGCTCCTTTCAAGTCCCTGGAATTCAGATTGTCCCACGGAGTGCTGATTAAGCAGTGCTTTCAACCTGCACACAAGACAAAACCCTTGCCTGGTCCCCGCGCAGAGGCTGGGGGCTCGGCTGCTGTGTGGCGGTGGGATGTGCAGGGGGTTTGCTCTCCCCAGGGAAACAAACACTCCAAGACAAGTCTCAGATGCAAAGCTGTGCAATTCATGGTGCTGGGTGATCATTTGCTCTGATAAACCCCCCCAAAACTCTCCATAACACAGCCCCAGTGCCCTTCCCACCTCCATGTGCGGCTGCTTCTCGAGTCTGCCTAAACCACGTCCCCAGTCTGCCCAGTTATGGTTGCTGCTGTGTGTCCCCATCTGCCTTTCTAATCCGCTGGGAACGAAACCGCCTTTACCAGCCTTACTAATGAGAGATTTGATACCTGGGGTTGAGCGGAGGAGGCAGCCCTGGCATGTGCCGTCCTGGTGCGGTACAAAGTGCTGTCCAGCTGCCAGCCCCAGAGCTGGCACTCACCTCTGCATATTGTGAACATTAAGTAGGGGTGTTGGTAGGACTGGCAAACTGGGGATGGTGCTTTGCCTGGCACCTGCAGAGAGGTGGCTGGTGTTTTGGGGTGGTCTGGTGCTGGGAAGAGGAAGCTGAGCTGGTTAGACCCTACAACAGACAGCCTGGGAAGCCAGTGTGCTCTGGAAGCCATCCTGACACCCTGTCCTGCCCAGCACTGGCGTCCGTGGCATGGCACGGCCCTCAGCAGCCTGCTCACCTGCACGGTTCATGGGGTGCTGCTGCCTCCCGAGGCACAGCAGAGGGAATGGAGATGCCTCAGCAGTGGTTTCCTGGCAAAAGCATCATCCTACCTGCTGGGTGGGGAGTGGATGGAAATACCCCTCGGCACGTGTCTCCAGCCATTCCCGGGGGGCTGCAGCATCTTGAGTTGCTTTATGGGCAGGCAGGTGCCAGGAAAAATATACACAGGGGACTGTTTTGGCAGAGGCTCCCAATAGGGTGAGGCTGTGTTAATAGAGCACATCAGCTCAGCACCCGGGCACTATTCCTGCTCCATGCTTGGGTCTGCTCCGCTCTGAGCTCCTGGTCGGCTTCTGCTGCACAGTGGGTCTCTGGGGTGCTGGGTGCAGCTGACTGGGCTCTGGATGTGCTGTCAGTCCCAGCATGGGGCAGGAGTTGTGTGCCTGGGATCCTCGTCCCAGTCAAACCAGTAAGGATAAGAAGCTGCTGCTGTGGGATTGCCTTCTCCTCCCCTGCACCATCCCGGCAGCCCCCGTCTCCCTCTCTGAGCACCAGCTTTTCCCTGGGCACATGCTGGTTTCAGCTCCATGTCTCCATCTCTGTGCCTCCTGCTGGCTCAGCAGAGGGAGTTTGGCCTTGGTGCTTCCCGTCATGCAATCAAAAAGCCAAATCCTGACTCCAACCCAGCTGTGTCCTGGTGAACCCAGTAAGCACCTTGCTTACCTGTGGCCCCGTGGCATGGGGGAAGGACGGGAGTGAGCCCCGCTGCAGCTCACACATGGCCACTCACGCTGCCTCACAACACAGAGGTGGGAGGAAGAGGCGTGAGGGGCACTGCAAGCAGCCCCTGCAGCCTGCCAGGCTCACATGTCTGTCACCTGCAGTAATTCAGCTGGCCCCAGGCATCCTGACCGCTTGGGATGCTGATGCTTCGTGATTGTCTTTGGCTTTCAGACTCGTGCAGCTACTTCCCCTCCGTGGGGACAGACACTTGGACACCAGTCCAAGCCTGAGGCAGCACAGCCTGCAGAGGAAGGGCTGTTTTCCCCTGAGATACCTTTGGCTGGGCATCACCAGCCCAGGGCAGCGGTGGGCACAGGGGCAGAGCCCCATGGGCTGCAGCAAGCCTATTCCTTGAGGAACCTGGCATTTCTAACAGGGATAGATGCTGGCACAGGGATACGTGTGGTCACTGGTTCCCGTCCCAGCCACATCTCTGTTGTCTGCTCACCCCGAAGTGCGGTGGTCCCAGCCGTCTGGGATGAGTGCCAGACCGGCTGCCTTGCCAGGGAAAAAGCCCTCCTCCGTTTCGTATGCAGCCGACGGGGGGTGAGGAGGTGACAGAACTGTGAATATGCCAGAATAGGTTAAACTCCCATCCAGTAGCAAACGCCCTTCGCTGTCTGATGGACGGCTGGGCTGGGCTTTGCTCGCTCCCCCCGGCCAGCATCGTGCACAGCTCAGTGTCACTGCCAGCCCTCCTGCGTGCGGAGGCACCCAGCAGCCTATAAGTCTCGTAGCACAGGGCTCCTTCCCAGCTTCATGACCCTCTCGAGGGGCAGAGTTAGGATGCATCAGGCGCTGCAGCGGGCTGCCCGCCGGGGCTAAACCCCTCCTGCATCTGCCACAGCGGGTTGGTCGCGAAGGACACTCCCACCGTCTGCTCAGTCCTCAAGGTGTGTGTTGGGAGCATATCCTCCGCGCTGCTCCGAGGAAGGGCTGGCAGGGATCCTAGGAAGTGCCAGACAGACGTCGGCTGACAGACGGGGGAATATTTCATTCATTCAACCCATTTCCCTTCTTCTAGAACTCTTTCAGAAAAGCAGAAAATTCTGCTTTAGGCACTGATTTGTCTTTCCCTGAGGTAAGGAAGGAGTCATTAGAATTTCTTACTGGTACAATTTTGCCGTGCATTTCTTTATCTATATGAGATTTCCATTTGTGTTGGGGGTTTATTCAACACACCAAACATGTGGGAAGCTACAGGGCAGGAGGCTGCAGCGAGTTTCTCAGCGTGCTTCCCTGCCTGACAGGTACGTGCAATGGCTGTAAAAATGGGGGAGATTTTGTACCGATTTTAAAGGAAGCAATAAGAAAACCAGTTCCCCAGGCATCTCCCTGCCGGTGCTGGGGAATATGCTGTGATGAACGATGTTATTGAGGAGATTAATTTTAAGCAGGAAAGTATATTTCCATCTTATTCCGGGAAGCAGTGTTTGCAAACCTGAGTGGTGCAGCGTTGGCTTCCCTCCTAGATCCACGTGCTGGCCGCAGGGACCGGTGGTCTTCCTTCACTCTGTGCAGGAGCAGAAAGCCACTGGTCCATCCGGCCGGCCGGGCTAACATGACTGTGCTCCGCTTGCCGCTGTTCCTCACTGCCTTGGCCTTCTGGATGCCACAAGAGTCCAGCTCCCGGCTGCTGCCCAACGCCACCAAGCTCCTGTCCCCCGCAGGGGGCAGCGCCACGGGGCTGCTGTGGGGCAGGGGGGTCCCCCGGGGCCGTCAGAAGCGGCACCTCTCCCCCCGCGACAGGAGCACGATTTTGGACTACCACAACCAAGTGCGGGCGCAGGTGTCCCCCCCCGCTGCCAACATGGAGTACATGGTGAGTCGGGCTCTGGCAGAGCATCTTTGGGTCCAAAGCTCCTGTGGTGGGGTCAAGGGGCTCGCCTGGGATGTGGGCGCCCAACCTGGTAGGGATGGGGCACCCACACATGGGGATGTCAAGGTGATGCCCTGGATTCATGGCTAATATCTGTCTCAGGGGATGTTTCATGCCCCTGGTGCAGGGCAGACACACGCAGTCTCTGTGCAGGAGGGATGGAGTCCTAACGGGGTGATGTGTCCACCAAGGGCAGATTCAGGACCCCTGGTCCTATGGCTGAGACATCTGGGAGCTTCCCAGCTGTGGGATGGCAGGATCCATCCATCCGAGCTGCAGAGGTAGCATTAGGGGAAGAGAAGTGGCTACAAGCTCCCATGTGGGAGCCTTTCTCCTAATTGCAGCTGGGAGGGACAGCCCCATCCCAGACTCCATCGTCCCTTGGGAGCATGTTTAGGGATGCCAGCCCCTGGGAGAAGAAACATGCAGGTGTGGTTCAGAGCGGGGCTGTGCAGCCTTGCAGGGTTGGACACCTCCATACAGGGGCAGAGCTTTCTCCAGGTTGTCTCCACCCTGCTTGGAGCTCCTAATGCAGCCCTTAAGGGAGGAGAAATGGGGAGTCACCAAGAGGAGGGATTTCCACAGAGTGGGATCATCGGGGCAGGAGGTGCTGATCTGCTCCCAGGGAGGGAACTGGAGCTCCAGCTGGATGTTCCCTGGATGCTGGTTTGGGAGTAGGACGTAGCAGCCCAGCTTGCTGGGTATCAGAGCAGGTCAGACATGGCCACGAGCATCCCGTGCTCCTTCTTGCTTGGCTTAAATTCCTGCCTTCCAAAATAACTGTCCCAGAGTGGCTCAGGATGGGTGAGGAATCTTTAACTAATGCATGAAGGATCCAGCTGTGCTCACGGGTCAGGCTGCAGCGCAGGGATGCGGATGGCTGCGAGCTGCAGCGCAGGGCTGCGGGGTTTCACAGCTGGGCTCTGCTCCACCTCTGCAGCAGGAGCTCATTCCTGGAGGGAATCACACACACACACAGGGGCTTGCACTGCTTCAGGGCAGTGCTCTGCCCAGGTAGTGGTGCCCAGAGCCGTGATGGGCAGCAGCGGGGGTTCATTGCTCCTGAACATGCTGATGTGCTGACCCTGGGCTTTTCCCAGCCTGATGCAAGTCATGGCTTTTGGACACTGACGGGTGCTCCCTGAGTGCAGGGGAGTGGGTTTCTCCTCTTCCCTCCTCTGGGCAGCCAAAATCCCTGCCTGCCCTTTTCCCTTCCTCCTGGCCAGGTCTGGGACGAGAGGCTGGCCAGGGCGGCGGAGGCATGGGCTGCGCGCTGCCTGTGGGACCATGGGCCCCCCCAGCTGATGAAATACGTGGGGCAGAACCTCTTCATCCACTCGGGCAGGTGAGTGCCCCACGGGCAGAGCGGGCCTCTGGGAACCCCCCACACCCCGTGATGCTGGAGGAGGAGGAGCAGCAGCCGCCCCTTGGTCAAGGAGCAGGGAGGCTCTGACCTGGGGTTGCAAAGGACTGAGAAGCAACCAGGAAGCACATAAAGGCCCCCGGGGTGGAGATGGAGGCTCCAGCTCCTGCAGAAGGGTAAATACAGGAAACCAGAAGTGCTCACTGCTCATCTGGGGGAATGGCATCAATTCCCTGTGTGCCTGGTACAAGGACCAGGGGGATGCAGGTCCTGGATCTCCACTATGAAGCTGAGCACTCAGGGGCTTCAAGCGAGGGCTGGATCTCCACAAGTGGACTTGGCACAAGGATGTCATTGCCCCCTTCTCCCCAGGAACACTTGGTCCCGACAGGCCCTCCCTCCAGCCCCTCTCTCCCCATTCCTCAAAGTGGAGCCTTCCCCTTCCTCTCCATCACCCATGAGCTCCGAGGTGGAGGAGGTCCACCTTACCCACAGCACCTTTTGCAGGTCCAGCTCCGTCATAAACATGGTGAAATCATGGCACCAGGAGAAGCAGCACTACTCCTTCCCTCACCCCCACGAGTGCAACCCCCGCTGCCCCTCCAAATGCAGCGGCTCTGTCTGCAGCCACTACACGCAGGTGAGCGCCACACACAGCCCCGGTGCAGCGAGCAGAGCTGGGATCCGGGATGGAATCCTGGATGCTGTTGGGATGGAATCCTGGCAGCAGGGCTGGCAGCAGGCAGTGTGCCTGCTGGAAGGGTGCAGGCATGAATCCTGTCTGTGATGGAGCAGCTTTACAGCACGCAGCTGCGTCAGCTCCCCTGGAATGCAGCTCCTTCACCCCCTGACACATCCACCAGCAGCCTGCCCAGCACAACATGGAAAACCTCCCTCTGTTCCGCAGTGCCAACCTCTAATTACCCTCCTCTGTATGGCTCCAACCTTTACCTGAGCATCTGCATCCCTGTGCAGCTCATCCATGGGGATGCTCGGGGACACTCTGGGTTGTAAATGGGCAAGCTACATTTTTAAGGAAGAAATTCAGCCTGAGGAGGCTTTAGGAGGAGCTTCTGGTGCTGTTTGTCCTCCCTGTGTGCAGGGTAAGCTGCTGGCTATGATTCGGGGGAGGTTTGGGATCTAATTTGGGTAAATCAGAGAACCGACCCAGACTCTGCTGCTCATCTTGCTGCTTGGCAAGGCAGCCCCTTGCAGGGCAGAGGGGCTGCAGGCAGAAGAGGGACAGCAAAAGATCACCCTCTGGTGACAAAGCATTGGCCGTGATGGGTATAGCATCCATCCCAAGGAACTTGCTAGGTGGGATGCAATTCCCTGGTAGGAAGGAGCACTGTGCTGGGGTCCTAGGGTGGTCGATGTGGGTGAACGGTCACTGACAGCTCCTGTTCTCTGTCCCGGTGCAGATGGTGTGGGCATCCTCCAGCCGCCTGGGCTGTGCCCTCAGCACATGCACCAACATACGTGTGTGGGGCAGCACGCTGCGGCACGCCGTCCTCCTCGTCTGCAACTACGCTTTCAAGTAAGTGCATGGAGGGAAGCCTCCCAGCGCCCTCCCTCCGGCGCCGGTGGTGGTGCTCAGAGGTGATGCTCTCCTCTCTTTTTAGGGGCAACTGGCAGGGAGAAGTGCCGTACAAGGT
>NW_009931945.1:0-4542 GCF_000696875.1 Nestor notabilis
TATATTATAGCATATGTATTATATATATTATTGTTATTTTCTTAGTTTAGAAAATCTCATCTATGTATATCTATTTGATGATTATTGAGAACACTTGAAACTAACAGGGTGCCTTTTTGTTTACTTCTGCATTCATATGCTGGCATCAAAGACACTGCTAAAGGCTAGGGGTGTTAAGAGTTTAGTTTACTGCCAGAGGTTGGATCAATAAAGGAGAGCTTTTCCTGTGTGTTTTACCAATCTGAGGTCTTCTTGCACTTGCAGAGGGCAAAAAATCCCACCAGTGCCCATAAAAGGGGGAACTGAGATCCAGCCACCTGATTTATCTTTTTTTCCAAAAGAGATATTGTCTTATATTGTTAATCTTCGTTTTCATAGACATTAAGAGGAAGAGGCAGTGTCTGGCACAGTGTTAACCAGGGGAAAGTGAACCTTGGAGCTGCCACTCTCTGAAGCTGAGAGTTCCCTCCCTCTTGCCTGCTTCTGCCCATTGCCGCTAAGAGCTACCTCTTTCATTGTTTACCTGCTTCCAAACAACAACCATTTGTCTGTATTCCTGGGCTTAATAATTATAATTATAAATCAATATGCATTAATAAAATAAGTTTATAAGAGCTTAGTTGGCTTGCTATTTATGGCATTCTAAAATACTCATATGAAAAATCCCAAGAGGCTTCTGTTATCTATTCTCCTAATCATTTTATAATTATCATCTCATAATCATTTCAGAAAGAAAGAGCCAAAGTAGCTTTGTAAACATCTATTTAATTTCTCAGTATTGTAATTTGGAATTTCTCTCCCCTGTCCCACTATGGATTTTTAAAAGTAATTAAAAAATAAACTGTCTACCCAGGTTACAGCACACAGGAAGAGACATTTTGGCTCAAGACTACATGGTAACATAATATTAAGTACAGTAATGTAGCCAGATTTGCCTGACCTCAAGCACAAGTGAAGCTCTTACTGAACAAGAAGCACGCCTTTAGGTGTCCCCCAAATGTCTTGATGGTTGATGCTTCAACATAAGGATGATTAAGAAACCACACATCCTACCAAAATACTGCACGCTAAAACTTGGAATAAATTCCCGTTTCCCTAGCTGCAACATTTCTGAGCAGGGCTTTAGCACTCCATTATTGTGAATGTTTTTTGGCCCAAGGCAAAAAATATTGACAAAGTTCCACCTCCAAGACAGTTATTGTCTCTGTATACTTGATAGCAGCCTTCAGAAGTTCACCTGCCAGTATTAAATCCTTGGTTTGGGTGAGAGAAGTGAAAATTTGCTAGCATTCCAAGCCATTTTACTGTAGCAGCAGCAACAGCAGCAAATCAAATTGTTCTTTCAATTAAACCAGTTCAGAGCCTTACAGAAGAAAGATCTAGCTTTGCCGTTCTCCAAAAAAACTACAGTTTATGCCAAGTTTGAAGTTTTTACTACAACTGAGAGGAAAAGGCTCAGATGTTCTTATTCTAGTGGTCAATAACCCACATCACAAACTAAGAAGCATTTCAAGCTATTTGCATATATTGGACAGTCTCCACTAGAAACCTGTGACATTCAAGTAGGCCAGATGCCAAGGTCTTCGAGAGAGGCATCACGATGTTTGAACCTTCCTTTTGTCAGTGGATTTGCTAGAAACTGGCAATACACTGGAACATATCAGAAAGCATGATCAAACTATGTGTCATGATAATGTCCCATATTTAAGCAGGCCAGAAAGAGCACTCAGAGATGTACTAAAGCACCTCAATAGGAAGTACTCCAGCAAGTAAAACAGGAGCCTTACAACCCAGGGCCTTGTAACAGTGAGGAAAGGAAATTTCATTCATAGAAAATAGTATCACTGTGATTGTTCTGAAGCAAAACACCGCAGTGCAAATGCAGCTGGTTCTGGCTGAAGAGCAAAGTACTTTACTTCTTTACATCCCTCGCATCAAGACATCTATCTAAAAGCACAGCAACTGCCCCACATACACACAGCTTGTTTGCATGTGGGGCACAGAGTAATAGCAATTATTTACCTTGCTCTGTTTATCTTTTGGGTTGTTTGGGGTTTTTTAACACTGCTTCACCCATTGGAAGGACCAGGGAAATAGCTAATATGACATCTGCTAACAGAAAATATAACTACTGCTGTACCACAGACGGGACTGGAAGAACTATGTGGCAGTATCCCTTTAAATGAGATGTCCATGGCTACACAAGGATGGAAACCAAATGACCCCACATGGGTAATCTATCCAGGTTAGAGAGGAGGTCATTGCAGGGGCGCTACAGAAAGTCATGCACTCCGTATGGGAAAGCAAAAGAATGTCAGAAACCAGAATTTCACAGGCTTTAACTTCAGGTACAGCAAGATCTTTCCCTGATGATTTTTAAAAGAAAACTTTAAAATATCGTAACACCAAGCCAACAACTTTGTTCCCAACAGAATGTCAAATCCTCTGCTCTTCATGCAAACACTTCATACTGCCATCATAGCAGGAGACAGCTCCAAATCAAGGATCTTTAACACTGACTCTATCACAAAACACTTTTTTCTGCAGCTGTGCAAAAAATTGGCCTTATATTCAGAATGAACAGATACTGCCACCTGCCCAGGATCAGAATAACACCAGATGAGTTTATGATGTCTCTGTAAGAAGAAACCTCACCACTCAACTCTCACTCAATTTAATGGAAGTTCAGAACACTCAGTATCTTGCAGGATCAGGCCTTATGCTGGCATAAAAATGTTATCAAAACTGGATCACTATATGGAGAACTATCACAGCTCTTGAGACAAGACTCTTCCTCTCTTCCTAACCCAAATTTGCTCAGTAGGTTAAAAAAAGAAAAAAAAGCTTATCTCACCTACTTTACCTAAACAGTATTTTCACTGGCCAATATTAGTATATTTCTGAAAATGGAAGTGAGTAATTTCTCTTTTCTAATTATTATTTCTAGCATCTTTCTCTCCTTCACTGTCTTCTCCCTTCCTTCAGTTGAACACACAAACACACACAGACTCCCCTATGCCAAAGGCAGAGGAGTAAATCCAGCTTCTCTTCACTGATTATGGGCCTGGTTTTAATTTGTGCAATAGTCCTTTTGATAACAATGCCTAGTTAAAACATCCATTAAAAGTCTGTATCAGTCATTTAATGGAGGAAGAATCTAATAGGGTTCCATTGGAACTCCTCCATTAACTTTTAACAGAATTCTTTCTTATAGTCAGTGTTGTAAAACAGGGATATTTTACAAATTTAAGACCAGCCTCATTCTCCATGGGGTAATAGTTAGGTCACTGCTTCCCAATCTTTTTTGGGTAACTACATCAGTTCACCATTTCAGCGGCAACAATCAGTCTCTTCACATTTTATTAATTGCAGCGTGTACACGCTCACTCTGACTAAACTCCAAATCACAAAGTGTCCTGAAAGTCCCCACTGCATGGCTGGTCATAATGCATATAATAAAAAGCATGGCCACCAGTTTCTAAAAAAAAAAATACATTACCAACCAGACATTAACAACAAAGGACCAGACCCACCACAGTAATTACTGATCTGTCTAGCTTTTATTCAGGAACCTAAGCCACAGTGATGAGCTGGTGTCTAAAGAGGTCTTAGCAGATCTGCCTAAAACCTACATGATATCTGTACTGGTACATAGAGCAGTTGCTAGAAGAAAGAACTGCTGTATAGGCAGTATCTCCTTCCACACTGAGGTTTAGTGGGAAAACACAGCAAACAACAAAACTGAGACCACCCTTCTGTGTTCATTAACCACTCTATGATGTTACAAGATTGTCATCTTGGCAATTATATTACACCCTTTCGTATGCAGATTTCAAAATCTTGAACACAGAAACACAACTCCTGCTAACTTCATTTTACAAGTGCAAAAGCTAAGGCACAGGAATAGAGTCCAGGTCTCCTAATTCCCAGCTTCAACAGCAATGTTGAAGGCACTGGGAACTGGCAGTGTTCCTTCAGAACTAGCTTAAAATAAGGGAATATTCTGGTTCTTGGCCAGACTCAGAATGGTGGAAGTACAGTTTAACTCTCTACCATGACGGATGTCTAGTTACAGAAGCATGAGGTACAGGTGCATGCAGGAAATGAGAAGGGATTTACTTGGGAGATTCCAGCCCGAACAAGTGAATCACCGTAATGGAACAGGTCAGGACCCCCGACTTTCACTGCTGGCTTCAAATTCCTCCACCCACAGAAAGCAGGGGGAAATACTGTCAAGATTATCCTCCTGTCACACTTTCAGAATTAAGAATTTCATTAATCACTGAGGAGTTCAAAGATCCTGTAAATCTGATTCTGTTTGCGCTTCCACCAATTTGACACTGATGCAGCTGTGAATCCATTGGCTGCAAATGAGGTAGCCCAAATTGCAGATGCATAATAAGAGGAATCAAGTTCATAAATATTATGATTTTCTTAGTCTCAACCAGCAAGCTTGAACAGGAGCCCTGGAACTGACCTGGCCTGTTTAGCAGAGCCTCTTCAGAAGAAAGTAAGAATGAAAGTGCTTTATGTCTGCACCAT
>NW_009931946.1:0-7473 GCF_000696875.1 Nestor notabilis
ACAAGTTTTTCCCTCACTGCTCCTCAGCTCACACAAGCCTTGAGGTCTGAGCTGAGTTTCCCTTACTAAAAAAAAAAATATTTTAGCTAGACCCACACTGGTATTTAGCATCAGTATCGGTTAGCCCAGGCCTCAGGAAATATCCTTCCGTTCAATCTTCTCACCAAACCTGCCGTAAGATTTGCTCATCTTCTGTGCACCAGCATTAGGTTTTAGCACAGAGAAGAGAAAGAAGCAGGGCCAGGTCAACTACAACTGTATAAGGGCCAGGTCAACTACATCTAACGCAATCAAACCACCAGAGCTATTCAGAGTGAGCCATGGGATTGCCCTCCTTGAGGGTATCTGCTTAAAAAAAGCATCTTTTTACTTCACATGCCTGGTTCAGAAGTATATGTCCTTTCAGCCTAACTTTGGCTCTCAAGAAGGCTACAAGCCATGCTGTTCATAGAATCATGATCAGCCAGCAGCATCACCACACACCAACATGTGGTCACAACCCAGCAGAGCCAAATTTTATACATAACATTAAAATGCATTTCAGTTACAACTTGAAACTCCAGTCTCATCAGCAGTTTAGTGAGCACAAAATATAATAAAAGAGCTTGAGAAGACCATAGTTCATAAAAATGACTAATACAAATCTGATGTAAGCAGTTAGAGTTGGCCTAAATGAAATTATTTGCTAAAATTGGGTTCACATAAGCAATGACCTTTCTTAGCAGCCTTCATTAGCTGGATTCTGGATTGATCCTTCCATGTTTGCTACATACAATTCTGTTGGAGTTGAGTGAGGTGAATTGGGGTTTGGGCTACAAGGTGATTAATAAAATCACTGGATGGGAGCATATGTCTCTCAGAGTAGCAATGATCCCTATAGCTTTTTTAATGCGGAGGAAAAGTATCCATCTATTATCGCGAAAGAAAAAAGTCTGGCTATCTTGAGCACATCCAACCATAGTGCAACCATAGGTAAGACAGCTCTCTCCTAACTTTTCCCATAAATATTGCAAGGACTTTCTTTTTACATTTGGAAAACTGTCTCCTCAGGGTACCTTTGGATCATTTAAGAGCACAGTCCTTGAGATCCTCTTGAGTGGTTACAGAGTGTATCTTCTAGCAGGAGTTTTGGGAAAATATGACATCTGTTTTCATTGTAGTCTGCAGTTTCCTTCTCTAGCAAGAAATGTTGGACTTGCAGCACAGCAGGAAACCACATGGAATCCCAGTGGACCATGCCTATCTGGAGGACAGAAGAGAATTGCTTCCAGGGAAGCCTTTTGCCAAAAGCACACCTCAGCATCTCATGCCTTCCTACTCATCTGCCTGCTATTCACTGCACTTAAGACCTGGCTGATGACTGTGGTTCTACGGCAGAAACACAGATGAACAAATGCTGCTTTTCTTATGACTCCAGTGAAAACATGAACTAAGGAGCAAATTCGCATATTGTTTCTCTGCATCCATAAGCAAAAAACTATTTAGTGTTACCGATGCAGCTCATGCTACCTGGATTTGTATGGCTACTCCTCCTTGAACACTATTCTAGTTGTCATGCAAAACAGAAAACATGTCATCCCAGCCCTGAAGAGCTTAATGTTCGAGCATGAAACAGGAAACAGCCTGTGAGAAGCCACAGAATATTTTTAGGTAGCCAGTGCCAACATCTGGGGTTTCAGTGTACCACCAGCTTCATGTATTCATTTTCGCTTCCTCCTAAGCATGGAGAAAACTCCTCTGTGAGGATGAGTAGCAACAGAAGGAATTGTGGCTGAGGAAAAAGATAGAGATGCTGTATGACCATGCAGGGATGGGATTAGAAAAGCCAAAGAGCATCTGGAGTTCAATCTGGTGAGGGATGTGGATGGCAACAAAAAGCGATTCTACAAGTACATACATGAAAGAAAGGCTACAAAAGTGGGCTCACCACTAAATGGAGCAAGGATCATGGTGCCAAAGGAAAAGGCCAAGGTAGTCAATGCCTCCCTTGACTCAGTCTTCACTGGTAAGACTAGCACTCAGGGACCAGAAAGAAAACTTGGAGCTGGGAAGACTGACTCTTAGTGGAGGAGGGTCGGGTTAGGAAACACATGCGGAATTTGGTGTGACCTGACACCTTGCACTCACAAGTGCTGAAAGAAGTTAATGGACATTGGGAGGCCACTCTTGATTATCTTTGATAGGTAACTGGGTGAGGGTCTGAGGATTGGAAAAGAACAAATGTCAACCCTGTCTTCAAGAAGGGCAAGAAGAGTCAGGGAAGCACAGGCTAATCCAGCTCTCTTTAATCCCTTAACGGTGATGGAACAACTAACCCTGGAAACCATTTCTAGACACATGAAGGACAAGAAGGTGCTCAGGAGCAGTCAGCATGGATTTACAAAGGGGAAGTCATGTTTAACTAATTTGATAGCCTTCTCCAACAAGTTGACCAACTTGGTGAAGAAGGGAAGAGCAAGGAACATTGCTTACTTTGACACAGGTGGGATTTTAATACTGATTTCTTAAAAGAGAAACTGGCAAAAAAACACAGATTATGTAAGTGGTCACTGATGTGCTTTGAAAATTGGCCAAATGGCTAGGCCAGAGACTGTGAATGGTGGTATCAAGTCCAGTTGGAGGGTGGTCATCAGTGATGTACAGCTGGGGTCTGTACTGGGGCCAATGTTCAGTATCTTCATTAATGCTCTGGACTATTAGGTGCAGTGCACCTGCAGCAAGTTTGCAGCAGTCACAGAAGTGTGAACAGTAGCTAATGCACTAGATGGCTAATGGTGCTATTCAGAGGGATATGATAGGTTGAAGAAATGGGACAACAAGCATTTCATGAAGTTCAACAGAGGGAAATGTGAACTTCTACATTCAAGGAAGCATAACCCCAGGCACATGGGCAGGTCGAGGGAGAAGATTCTTTCCCTCTGCTCAGCACTGGTGAGGCCATGCTTCAAGCACTGTGTCCTGTTTTGAGCTCCTCAGTTGTCCTGGGTTCAGCTACATCAGTCATTTTTTCTCCTTCTTAGTAGCTGGTGCAGTGCTGTGGTTTTGACTTTCAGCCTGGGAACAGCGCTGATAACACCGATGGTTTTAGTTGTTGCTCAGTAATGTTTACTCTGACCAAGGACTTTCTCAGTCTCATGCTCTGCCAGGGAGGAGGGGAAGCCGGGAGGAAGCAGAGGCAGGACACCTGACCCAAACTGGCCAAAGGGGGATTCCATACCACAGCACGTCATGCCCAGTATAGAAATTGGGGGGAGTTACCCAGGAGGCCCAGATCGCTGCTCGGGTCGGGCTGGGTATCGGTCGACGGGTGGTGAGCGGTTGCGTCCTTTTCCCTTGTTATTCCTCTTATCATTATTATTGGTAGCAGTAGTGGTTTGTATTATACCTTAGTTACTGGACTGCTCTTATCTCAACCCGTGGGAGTTACATTCCTCCGATTCTCCTCCCCATCCCTCCAGGAGCGGCGGGAGGAAGAAGTGGGGCAGTGAGTGAGCAGATGCGTGGTTCTGAGTTACTGGCTGGGCTTAAACCACGATATCAGTACAAGAGAGACATGGACATACTGGAGAGAGGATAATAAAGGGCCATTAAGGTGATAAAGGGACAGGGGCATTTGACATGTGAGGACAGGCTAAGAGAGCTGGGACTGTTCATCCTGGAGAAGGTTTGGGGATATTGTAAATGTATATCAATATCTCATGAGGGGAGGACAGAACACACAGCCAGGCTCTTTTTGGTGGTGCTGAGTGACAGGACAAGAGGCAATGGACACAAATCAAAATATATGACATTACATCTGTACACAACAAGGCTTTTTTACTGTGGGAGTGGGTCATACACTGGGATGGATTGCCCAGAGAGGTTGTGGAGCCTCAACTCCTGGAGCTTTTCTAAATGTGACTGGACACAACTTGCTTTAGCTGACCCTGGTGGGCAGAGGAGTTGGACTGGATGATCCCAAGTGGTGTCTGCGAGCCTCAACACCTCTGTGGACAGCAGGGAGGCTGCACAGAATCTGCCAGCTTTGACTACAGTTTTGATAGAAATGTGTTCTGCTTGTACATACCACCCAATTTTCTCAAAAAGAAAAGGAAAAGGGCTAAAATCTACTGATGATCAGACTAACTAAGGTCAAGTACTTGCCTCTTACTGCAAGGATAAACTGGCCTATGCACAGCACATCTAACTCCTGCCTTTCTGAAGGTTTCTGGGCAGCTCTGGGGTATGTTGTTACACATCCCCATCATTTCAACCTTCTCCTACTTGCTCGAGATTATAAACTGGGTACAGCTAATTTAGGGGAGTCATTTCCTTTTCACACACCCTGTTCCTAAACTCTGATCTTTCATGTCCCAGAGATGTTTTATTCTTGTGTAGTGGCATTTGATTCCACAGTTCCAGGAGGCCAACGAAATCTGTTGCTCACGTTTTGGTTTGGGTGGCTGAGCGAGGTGTGAAGGACCCGAAGGAGACTCTGCAGAGCTTGTGGGTGTCCTGTCACTGCACTCTGTGTTTAATGTTCCTGCGAATGAACGAAATGCTGTCAGGAAGGGGAAATTCAGTGATTTTTCGAGTTTACGTAATGGCCACTGGGTGTCAGTGCTACTCCACAAGAGATGATCCGTGCGGAACGAGGAGTGCGGGTAATCTCGGCCTGGAAATTCCTCTCGTCAGTAGCAAAGAACCAGGCTGTTCAGAGCATCCTGCAGCCGTTCAGAGCAGAAATCGCCTGTAAAAGCACTGTAACGACTTGATGAGGGATGAGGGTGAGCCGGAAAGGAGTAAGGGTTTCCAAAGAAAGGAAGTAGAAATGGGGTGGCATAATGGTCAGAGAGCACTGGAGTTCAAGGTGGGGTAAATGTGAAACTTACTGGTGATTTCAAGCAGGTCATCAGCAGAAAAGCTGCTCTCTTTTGTGTAAAGAAGGGCAGTCCTGGAAAGACATGCAGTTTAGGAGACCAAAGCCTTGCTGTTAGCGGGGTGGTGTTTGTGCTTGCATATCCCATGGCAGCACAGGCTTTGCAGGCTCCCACTTGTATAGGCTGCAGCCACGCTATCGTTCCGGTTGGCTGGAGCATCACTGGGAACAGCCTGGGTCTCCTCAGGCCCAGCTCTATCTACTGTACCACCCTGCCTCAGCTGTGGAGCAGATGTTCCAGCTTCCTGCCCAGGGTCTCGCCATTCAAGCGATTGCTACTGAAGTCCTCACAAGATGCTTCCTGGCACTGCCACTTCCCCATTCTTTGACTGTGATCTGCCACCTTCCTTCAATATATCCTTCCTCAACTGCAAAACACTCCCGCCTTGTGCCAAGCATAACACCAGGGGTGCCCAGGACCCTGTTCTTGACAGCTAAGGGGTTACAACAGTCTAGAGATTCCCATCACTCAGATGAGAGTGTGACACTGGCAAATAAAGCGTAATGGGATGCAGGACTGCAGTCCTGCATTCAATTTTTAAGTTGTACCAAAGCAACTCTCAGAATGGTATTTGGATAGAGTGAGAGGGTGGAATTTGCCTCTGGTGAATGAACTCAAGCCTGAGTGTTGCCTCTGGACTCTCTACTGTGAGGAGCCCAAGGTTGCTGACACAGGCATGTACAGTTGAAGGTCTTTTCCCAAAAACAATTTAGCTTCACATCTGTAAGTATTTTTGGAAGATCAAGGCTATGGAAGATTTTGGTATCAGAGGTCAATACTGTACTAAATAGCAAAGCATAAGGAGGAAGAAGAACCAAAAATGTAAGACTGAAATTCTTGAGGGAACACATCGAGCCTTACTGTCACTCTATAAGAGCCAGCTTAACTTCAGTTTCACTAGTTTGCATCACTAGCTTTAACCCCAGCACCTCTTGGATTTCATTTCTGAACAGCCTTTGTCAGTACCTGTTCAACTTCTCTGACTGGAGTGGCTAGCTGAAACCTGAGGTCTTGTCAAGTATTTTCATTAGGAAAAGAAAGGACATAAGAAGGAAGGTAACTATGTGATTCCATTTCTAAGGGAGGCATGACATTATACCTATCCTAGATGACAACAGGACGTAAAAAATGGGAGTGTTAACCTAAATCCCCCACCTCAGCCAGCACTTAAACCATAATCTCTCCGTTTCTTGTTCTTCCCCCAAGTCAGCACAGCTCTGCCTTTCCCAGAAGTCACTGACAGGGCCATGGGCAGGAATGTGTCCCTGTCTGGGGCAAATGCTGATTTTGTTCCAGTTTTCTGACTGCATCAGGGAGTGTGAGGCCATCAGACAAGGGTGGGACCAGAACTGTCATGAGGTCCAGCCATTACGTGGTTTCCAAGAGCCATGTTCCAAATAACATTCAGGCCAGGATGACTGCTGTATGAAGGTCTAATGACCAAGACTCTCTCTTTCCTCCATCTCTCCACCACAGCAGGCAGCCTGGGAAGGGAAGAGGCTCTCCAACAGGCTGAGCTGTCTGGTTCCTGTACCTGCTTCAGCTTGGTGCGCTGTCTTGTTGCACTTCCCCATACTCAGTGTGAGCTGAACCTTCCTGTTCCTCTCAGCTGCAGAGATGAGAATTTCTTGCTTGCTCCTCCCAGTGAGCCATCCGCAGGCTCAGTGTGCCAAGGGAGGCTTCCAGCTGGCAGGAACACAGTGACTCTTTATTTTTCTTTGCCTGTCATAACACCCAACACCTCTCCCATGACCCATGTGCTGCTCTGCCCTGTCCAGGAGTCTCTTTTCTACCATTTACAAGTTCATCTCCAGACATTTCCCATGGGTCCCCACCCTGGCTCTGCAACCCCTGAGTTGTTGAATGTACTCAACATAGTTCCATGTAGCAAACACTCAGAGGGAACAGAGGATCAGAACCACCTTTCCCAAGTGCAGAACTAAGATACATATCTCCACTTTGGCTGACCTGTGCTTTCCTTTCTTCTTTCTTTGACATATTGTAGCTGTGGTGGGAAGTTCTGAACACATGTGGTTCTTTTTCAGTGTTTCCACTAAGGGAGGACTTCTCCATGCTTCAAAAACAACTGGCGCTTTACCATTAATCGTCTCACTCACTCCCAAAAACAGGGCATAAGGCTTTTCCTTTCTGTTTTCTCTCCTTTTGGCAGGTGTCTCCTGGAAGCACAGGGAATAGACAAGACCCTCATCTAGGCCATGCTGAGAGGCACAGCTCCATAAGGGCTACAGGAATGCTTGATTCCTGCAAGGCAAATGTCAAGATATGTGCTCCACTGTCTCCTTGGCTCTGTGGCAACAGGAGCTGTATGCAACAGCCTGGCTGCATGCAGACCAGACCAGCATGACCCTGGAGAACTAGAAGAGAAAAGGCTGCAGAAATAATAGGAGACGGGTGGTGAAGGTCTTCTACTCCTTGCATGTGCCGGAGATGGCAGTTTATAAGATGTTCCAGGACAGGAAGCTAGTCTGCAGTACTGTGGGACACACACTGTGCCTGGTCCCCTAACACAACAAAAATAATAATAATAAATTAT
>NW_009931947.1:0-317 GCF_000696875.1 Nestor notabilis
ACGGTGTGGAGCAGCTTTGAGCTCTCTTATCCTCCCGGAGCTTATTTTCCTGTTCTGTTGCTGCAAGCTGGAGTTCCTCAGGTTTGTGTGAGAATGGGGGGGTGTGCGGGTGGGGAAAGCTGTCATGTAGATGGCATTGAAATTCCACCAGTGAAACCAGCAGAAATGGCTCTCTGAGGAATACGGTGTGTTGGGATGTGCTCCTTGAAAAGCTTTTTCTTGAACATGAGCAGGAACTGTGTTCAGTCTGGGCCCCTCACTGCAAGAGAGACACTGAGGTGCTGGAGCGGGTACAGAGAAGGGCAGCAGAGCCAGTG